>NC_032022.1:5700091-5712136 GCF_001865875.1 Lupinus angustifolius
TAAATTTGAATTTTAATCATCCAAGTTGGTTCTTTGGTTAATTTTATTTGTTTGAGAAGTTCTTAATGCTCTTTTTAGATTGATCACCTAAAAACTGATTTCAAGTCATAAAAATTACTTGTCTCAAACACTTAACAAATAAACTAAGAAGTAGTCGTACTACTTAGTTTATTTGCCAAGTTAAACATGCTTTTCTTAAGATCTTATATTCATTTCTACTTCAATATTAGAGTCGCCAAGATTAGGGTTTGACAACCTAGTCTTTTTATGGACGTAGTATTGTTTAGTAGTAAATATAAGTGATCATCATTCTACCATTTTAGGACATACACTAAAAGGAGGATTTCAGACCTTGGTGTTTGGAGTTAATCAAAGTAAAACATAAGAACTTGTCTAAGTAGTTCAAATACATAAGAAGTTGAGAAATACTTTCATCATCCAAAATGATCTTGTCTCCTCAAGAATTTTTTAATACTTAGTTTATGTTTCTTGTTAAGTGTTTATGTGCATACCAAATAAAAAACAACCAAAATATGTTCCCTCATTACTTGTGCATTGACATATTCATATGATTCATTATGTTAGGCAATTCCTTGTGGTTCGACATAACCTTATACTATACTACAATAAATTTACACCTCTTTCAAGATTCAATTGTACCTGCTTGAGCACACCGCTGAGCACACATGTGGCACCGCTAAGCTGCCTGCTTGAGCAGCTTTGATCGTGCTGACTAAGATGTGGCTTGGTGCTTGCTGACCTGGTAAGGTGTCTGGTTCACCGTTGAGCACACATGTGGCACCGCTGAGCTGCCTGCTTGAGCAGCTTGGGCGTGTGCCAGGCTTGTGTCTGACTGTGCCAAACTTGTGTTCTGACCGTGTCAGGCTTTGTCTGGTGCTAGGCTGAGCGGTCAAGCAGGTCCACTAAGCTGTCTGCTTGAGCAACTTGGTCTGTGTCAGGTTGGTTTGACTGAGCCAGGTAGGGGTGTAAGCGGTTCCGGTTTAAACCGAAACCGATGGAACCAAACTGAACCAAACCGCAAAATGTGGTTCGGTTCGGTTTCGCGGTTCGGTTAGGTAGGGGTGTAAGCGGTTCCGGTTTAAACCGCGAAACCGATGGAACCGAACCGAACCAAACTGCAAAATGTGATTCGGTTCGGTTTTTCGCGGTTCAGGTCAGTTATTTTTTTAAGGAACTGTTTATGTTCGGTTCGGTTTATCGTTTTAGAAATTTAGGAACCGTTGGAACCGAACCGCATATTAAAGAAATGTATACAAGGGATTATGGAATAATGTGTTATAATTATTTAAATTCTTCAACCAATTTTCTAGCTTAAATTATCAATTTTTGTGTGAATTGTAGTATTATATATGTTACTAAATTATTATTAAGTTTGTATTATATATGCTATTAGTTACTAAATTGTTTTCTAGTGTCTTATGATTTGGAACATATTTACAATTTTTGTGATATTGAGTTTGCAACTAACATTTATCATATACTGTTATACATGTATTGTTACATGTGTTACTAATTATGAAATGTAAGGTTATAAATGTAACTATTATATATTTTACTAATTCATATATATATATATATATATATGTACCTAATCATGAATTTTATTGTTATATAGGATTCATAATTTTTTATAATAGTAGTATTAATGTTTATCCTTTTATGGATAAACAATATCTCTTGTAATACATTTTGAATTTTCAATTAATAGAAGATTTTTTATAAAAAAGTAAATGGAAAAACCGTGGAACCGAACCGAACCAAACCATTCAAGAGCGAGGTTGGGTCTGAATCATATGTTTTTGATCAGTTCGATCACTAAAATGCACAAAAAACCGAACCGAACCGAATTTTTACACCCCTGGAGTCAGGTTGGGTCTGACCGTGCCAGGCCGGTGTCCAGGTCAGCTCAGCGTAGCATGGTCCACACTAAGTTGCCTGCTTGAGCACCTTGAGTTTGACTTCTTTTTCTTCTTGGACCATGAGTCTTTATTCTCTTTTATTTTTCTTTCTAAATCCTACAAAACACATTAAAGAGAAATACAAACACAAATATACAAGATTTTGATACTTTGTCCAAAAAATATTGTTTTTAAATTGGTTTTTCTCAATTATGCTTAAGATAAGTGTCATAAAAGTGTATGAAATTTAGGTATGTTTGACACTTACTAATGATGATTTCAGTTGATATAGATTCAAGTATGTTATAAATCACAAATCAGAAACCTTTGAAAAGTTGAAGGAATTTAAGAACGAGGTAGAAAATCAAATTGACAAGAAAATTAAAGCTCTTCCATCAAATTGAAGTGAATAATATTTTAGTCAAGAATTTAATGACTATTTAAATGAGTTTAGGATTATTTCTCAATTCACTCCTCGTGTAACATCACAATAGAACATGTATCTAGAAGGAGGAATTAAATTTTATTGGACATAGTTCGTCTATGATGAGTCAATAAGATTTCCCTTGCTCATTTTGGAAACATGCTTTGTACTAAATTGTGTTACATCCAATTTTATTATAAAGACACCATATAAGATATGGATTGGGAAACGATCCAATATATATTTTATGAAGATATGAGGTTGAGAAGCTTATATAAAATACCAAGCTTTCAATAAGCTTGGACCTAAGTAAAATAAATATCTCTTTGTGAGTTATTCAAAGGAAACTAATACTTGTTATTTCTAAAATCCCATCGATGACTATTGAAGAATGAGGAAGATAACTTGCCACTCAAGCAAACCAGAAGCAATACAACAAAGCCAAGCCATGAGCAAGGCCGCGAACAAGACAAGGCCAGGCCAACTAGGCCACGAGCAAAGCCAAGCCATGAGCAAGGCCACGAGCAAGGCTAGGCCAGGACAACTAGGCCACGAGCAAATCCAAGCCATGAGCAAGGCCATGAGCAAGGCCAGACCAGGACAAATAGGCCACAAGCAAAGCCAGGCCATGAGCAAGGCCACGACCAAGGCCATCATGAAGCCACAGAACAGAGCACCAAGGCAGAACACTCAATACACAATTCACTCAAGCTCCCCTTGACAATTCATGTAGCCCATTGGGCTAATCCCTTCCTAATTCCCAAATTATAATCATAAATATTAGTATTAATTCAATTCTAGTTAGGTTAGGCTAATATTCTATGAGTTAGTTGTGTTACTTGCTTTACAAGCAAGGTTGTTAATTCGGTTAGTGAGCTTCTTGAAAGGTTCTTTCCTTGTATAAATATGTGACCAATTAAGGGTCAATATTAATGATAAAATATATACTTCAACTAAACTTTGGTTATATGGTATCAAGAGCCATAAGCTCATCTTGCTTCTGCACAAAGAAGCATCACTGTCAAGCCTAGAATTCAGGCCAACAACAACAACAGAGCAAACGCAGAACAACAAGACATACAAGTTAGCATGAATCACAACGATTTCCAAAATCCCTTTTACCTACATCCAGGAGAAAGCCCTGGTGCCATCTTGGCTACACCACCATTGGATGGCAACAATTATCAATCTTGGAGTAGAACCATGAGAAGGGCTCTATCCTCCAAAAACAAATTCAAGTTCGTCAATGGATCAATCACTGCACCAGAACCATCAAGCCCTGAGTATGATGTGTGGGAAAGGTGCAACAACATGGTTGTTTCATGGATCACAAGGAGCCTTACACAATCAATTGCACAGAGCATAGTCTATATTGACAATGCTCAAGACCTATGGACTAACCTCAAAGAAAGATTCTCCAAAGGAGATTACTTTAGGCTATCCGATCTAATGCAAGAGGTGCACTCAATCAAGCAAGGAGACAGAGCAATCTCCAACTATTTCACAGATCTGAAAACTCTATGGGAAGACCTTGAGACACTAAGGCCAATACCCTCTTGCTTCTGCCAAAACAAATGCACATGTGGAATGCTTTACATCATAAAGGATCAAAGAGAGAATGAGTATGTGGTGTGTTTCCTAAAGGGGTTGAATGAAGAATTCAATGCAACAAAGGGCCAAATTCTACTCATGGAGTCTCTGCCTCAAATGAACAAAGTCTTCTATCTTGTCCTTCAACAAGAAAGACAAGTCAGCGGACCAAACAATCCTAAGCCCCTTCTGAACTTTGTAAATGAAAGAGCACCTAGCAGGAACAATGGTGGACGACAATGGAGAGGAAAACCAAATGAACAAAGAAGTGGTTTCACACAAGGCAGAGGAAGATCTCCTGGAAGAGGATACAATGGACAAAGAAGTGGTGGAAATGGACTCAAGGTATGCACCTTCTATGGAAGGGAAAGACATACAGTGGAGACATGTTACTTCAAACATGGATTTCCACCAAACTTCCAACAAGGAAAAACTAGACAAGAAGCAGGTGTCATCAATACTACAACAACATATGATTAGAAAATTGGCAATGATGAATCACAAGTCAATAACTCAGAAACCAGTAGACTTAACTTCAGTGCAGAACAATGTGAGCAACTAGCAACATTACTCAAAAGTATGGGAAAACAAAGCATCAACCACAATGTCAATCAACTAACCATAGATCCAAATAGCACAGATCAAGAAAAGCATGATCAAGAAAACCATCAACAATCAGGTAACAAGTCCTATTGGATACTGGATACAGGGGCAACAGATCATGTTAACCCCAACATATCCAACTTTGCTACTCACCACAGCATCAGACCAATAAAGATTGGTCTACCAAATGGGACCATTGCATTAGCAAAGGCATCAGGGACAGTCATCTTGTCTAATTCTTTAATCTTGCATAATGTCTTATATGTGCCTGACTTTAAGTTTAATCTACTCTCTGTGCATAAACTTGCTAACTCATTACATTGTAAGCTAATATTTGACAACTCACATTGCTCAATTCAGGATACAATTACCTTGAAGATGATTGGGCATGCTTAAGTGAGAAATGGCCTTTATATGCTTAAGAGTACTACTAGATATGATAGTGAAATATATAATGTAAATACTTTGGATTATGTTCCTTTTTTTGATCTATGGCACTTTAGGTTGGGACACCCTTCCATGACTACCTTAAATTCAATATGCAAAACCTGTTCATATGTTAATTTTGATGATAATAATGTGTGTGATCTTTGTCACTTTGGCAAATAAGCTAGGCTGCCCTTCCCTAACAACATGAACAAATGTGAGCATGCCTTTGATTTGATACATATGGACATATGGGGACCAATAGCACATACCTCTACACAAGGATATAGATACTTCCTAACCATTATGGATGACCATACTAGGCATACCTAGCTCTTTCTTATGAAAGCCAAATCTGAAGTAAGAGACCTTGTTGAGGGCTTCATAAAACTGATCAAAACCCAGTATGACAAAGCCATCAAGGCTATAAGGAGTGATAATGGCCTAGAATTTAATATGCCTAATCTTTACAAAGATCATGGCATCCTACACCAAACATCTTGTGTGGAGACACCTCAACAAAATTATGTGGTTGAAAGAAAACACAGACACCTCCTAAACATCACTAGGATCCTCATTTTCCAGTCCAAATTGCCTAAATCCTTTTGGTCATTTGCTGTGCAACATGCTTGTAACCTAATAAATAGGTTACCTAGCCATAGCCTCCAGGACAAATCTCCATATGAGCTACTACACAGTAAGATTCATGACCTTCAAGAACTAAGGGTCTTTGGTTGTTTGTCCTTTGCCTCTACTCTTGCTCAACATATGTCAAAACTTGACCCAAGGGCAAGAAAGTGTGTCTATTTGGGGCACAAATAGGGCACAAAGGGGTATATACTTTTTGATCTGCACAACAGAGAAATATTCATCTCTAGGAATGTAGTCTTCCATGAGCATATCTTTCCCTATAAACCTTTGAACATTGACTCAGTGCAAGACACCACAGAAAGCAACTTAGGATTCTTAGAACACTTTGACTACTATACTGCTCCATCAAGTGACCCTACCTACACAAGGCTTGAGGACACTAGTGACCCCAATTTATCAGCTCATGACTCTAGCAACAATGATTCACTAAGCCAGAACCTTAGGAGATCCACTCGAACAAAACAAGCACCTACCTATTTGCAGGATTTCCATTGCAATCTAACAAACTTCACCACTCACAAACCTCTAGCTGCTCAAAAACACATTCAATACCCTCTATCATCTGTCTTGTCATACAAAGCAATCTCACCTACACACCTTGGTCATGTCCTCTCCATTACAACCACCACTGAACCCAGATTTTATCACCAAGCCATCAAGTCAGAGCATTGGATCAAAGCAATGCAGGAAGAGCTAAATGCTCTTGAAATTAACAAGACTTGGAGTCTTGTTGACCTTCCTATAGATAAGACTCCCATTGGATCCAAATGGGTCTATAAAATTAAGTACAAAGCAGATGGCTCTATAGAGAGGTACAAGGCCAGGTTAGTGGCCAAAGGTTATGACCAAACTGAAGGTATAGACTACCTAGCAACCTTTGCACCAGTGGTCAAACTGACCACGGTTAGACTCCTACTTGCTATAGCAGCATCACAACATTGGATTGTGCATCAGTTAGATGTCAACATTGCTTTTCTCCATGGTGATCTAAAGGAGGATGTATACATGGAGATACCAAAGGGGGTAATCTGCAAACACCAGAATAAAGTGTGCAAATTACACAAGTCCCTATATGGACTAAAACAAGCAGGCAGAGAATGGTTTCATAGGCTAACTAAGACCCTTACCTCTTTGGGAGACACACAGTCCCATCATGACCATTCCCTATTTACTAAGGCTTCTCATATGCACTTTACAGCTTTATTAATATATGTTGATGACCTAGTCTTGGCTGGTAACAACCATAATGAAATACAACTTGTTAAAAATTGTTTGCATACACAGTTTAGAATTAAAGATCTTGGTATTATAAAATATTTTCTTGGATTGGAAGTTTCAAGGTCAAATGCAGGTATAGTTCTATGCCAAAGGAAGTATGCCTTGGATCTACTGTCTGATACAGGATTCTTGGCCTGCAAACCAGCACCAACACCCATCATCAAGACCACCAAACTGCATCAAGATGACTCAACACCATACACAGATCCTGCTGCCTACAGAAGACTAGTTGGGAGGCTCATCTACCTAACCAACACTAGACCAGATTTGAGCCATGCAATCCAACAATTAAGCCAATTTATGGCAAAACCAACATGCCAACATTATCAAGCACTAACAAGAGTACTCAAATACATCAAAAGGCAATACAAGACAAGGACTCTTCTACTCATCTACATCTCCCCTACAACTCAAAGCTTTCAGTGATTCAGATTGGGCAGCATGTGTTGACTCTCGAAAATCAATAAGTGGCACATGTGTCTTCCTTGGTAACTCCCTAGTCTCATGGAAATCCAAGAAACAAACAGTTGTGGCACGCTCATCCTCAGACGCAGAGTATCGTGCTCTTGCATCAACTTCATGTGAAATCCAATGGCTAACATATCTTCTCCTCAACTTCAGAATTCCTTTCATCAAGCCAGCCCTGCTATACTGTGATAATGATTCAGCAAGGCATATAGCAGCAAACTCTGTCTTCCATGAGAGGACCAAGCATATTGACATTGATTGTCATGTAGTTTATTATCTCTTACAAAATACAAAGTTATGAAATATGAAACATGTTTTTCGGGTGTGAAGGGGTATGTCTTAAAGTATTAAAGTTACACTTTGGTTGTTACAAATAATCATCTCAAATAATTTAAGTTCCTTCCCAATCTTATTTTGAGGTAGAGTTATTGAAGAATGAGGAAGATAACTTGCCACTCAAGCAAACCAGAAGCAATACAACAGAGCCAAGCCATGAGCAAGGCCACGAACAAGACAAGGCCAGGCCAACTAGGCCACGAGCAAAGCCAAGCCATGAGCAAGTCCACGAGCAAGGCCAGGCCAGGACAACTAGGCCACGAGCAAAGCCAAGCCATGAGCAGTATTACTTGTTAGGTTAGGCTAATATTCTATGAGTTAGTTGTGTTACTTGCTTTACAAGCAAGGTTGTTAATTCGGTTAGTGAGCTTCTTGAAAGGTTCTTTCCTTGTATAAATATGTGACCAATTAAGGGTCAATATTAATGAGAAAATATATAATGACAGTGTTCATTTCTAGGTACGCTGTATTCCTAGAAAGGGGGTTTATCTCCAAAAGAATGAATAAGAGGAAAGTAGAATTTAAAGCAATTTAATAACCACCAAGTGGAAAAGAGTGTGATAGAATGAGATCACAAGTTACACATAGTTATGACATTGCAAGGTCACGTGTCATAAATCTTTACTAGGAAATGTACTTCTAATAGATCAAAATGAGCTCACGACTTCACAAGAGACAATTGAAATTCCAGAATATGAGAAATGACTTGAAGTCTTAAGACATGGGATGGATTCAATGCAAACTAATAAGGTATGGAATTTATTAAATCACCTAATGGGCCAAAATCTATTGGATGTAAATGCACATGTTTTATACATAAAAATCAAATTCGCTAGTTTGATAGGGGGAACTACAAATCTATTCGCGAGTACTCATTGCGCTGTTTTTGCACACCAATACGCTCCGATTCGCATATTGATACTTAGTCCCAACGAAATTACCATTGAAAGTAAGAATCAGAGAATGAGAGAGGAGGAAAAAGGAGGCAGCCAAAAACACATCAATGAAAAAGGAGGCAGCCAAAAACACATCAATGAAAAAGAGGCCTAGATAGGGATCAAGGAGTTGGGAAACCCTAAAATCTAAATGAGCCCTCTCAGTAATTGGGCTTATTTATTTATGTATTTAAAAAATTGAGTTTATTAAATTAATTGTTTTTATAATATTATAAATATGATAAGTGTCCAAGTAGATTAAAATCTAAATGAATCTTTTTAGTAATTAAACTTGTTTATTTTATAAACGTAAATAATTTTATTTAGTTAATCATTTTTTAATTTTTATAACTATGATAGCTGACCATTTATTTAGTAGATAAAAAATATAAAAAAAGAGTATAGCAACTAAAATGTGCTACAAAATTAACTGGAAAGTATGCTCCTAGCTAGCGTATCATATATTTGTTAGATAGTGTATTGTGTACCACATACTAATGTTAGGGACAGAGATTACATGTCTTAAATGGTGTCTCATACCCTGTTCCAAGTCAATTAGAGTACTACTTTTTATTACTTTTTGTTTTTTAATCTTTCTTTTTATTCATGTGTCAATATATGATTGGTTTGAAACATAAAATAAGACATCGTTGAGGACAAATATCCTCCATCCCTCATACTAGTACCAGAGAATATGGCGTATAAGGTCACTATAGTTTCATAGGAAAGTGTAGTTGGAAGCATCATGGATGTTATGGTTTTCACTTATCCAAATATTTCACATGTCATTGATGTCATTAGCATGTATATGGGAGATTCTAACGAGACACATCGGCAAGTTGTGAGAAAGATACTTCAATATCTCCAAGCCACTGCAGATATTGACATAAGACTTTTGACATGTTTTCCCGTCATACTTTCAGGTAGGACAATTAGTTGGAAATATTGCATTATCTACGATAGAAGTTTAATATATGGCAACAAAATATTGGAATAGTTTACCGTGATAGCAAACTTGACATTTATTTGACAAAAAGTCAAACGTTGAAAAGAAAACAAAACACATCCATCATCTCATAATTACATGGTAAGGTGATAGGAATAAGAAGAATATGCCTATGATTAAGCATGTGTATAGAAGATGGAATCAGAAAGTTTGGCTAAGTAAATAGCAAATTTTCCTCTTTACCCTTAGGTAGTAGTTAATTCAGTTAAGAAGTCTATAAATAAAAAGTGATGGTTTGGTAGTTAGTTAGTTAGAGAAATCTATTCTGATTTTGATGGAAAATAAGTGGGAACTAGGATTGTGGAATCTTGGAGCTGTAACTCTTTCTTCAATCTTGTAATTCTCTACTTCTTTCAATAAAATTCTTTAGAACCCTAGCATAATCAAATTGATTCTGATTCAGGGGCTTTTCCATTCAATTTTCCTATTCTTTCTATCTTTCTTAGATACCAGTGTTTATCACTGGTATCAGAAAAACACTGGTATCAGAGCACCTTTCTTGATGCCTGAGGAATGGAAACATCATCACTACCACTGCTGAATTCGGGTTCATGGTGTGAACCAGAAGCATGGCTAAGGAGGTTGATAATGGATCCCAAGAACGTGAAGAATTGCGACAAGAAAATGAGGAAATCTGTCTCATATTGGAATTGAATGAGGCTCGAATGAAGAAGATAGAGGAAATACTTGCTGCCATCGCCGCAAAATTAGGGATTGAAAATGGGGGAAATTCGATGGGAGAAGGTAGTGAGAATGGTGAAGAGATTGAAAGCAAACAGAGTCATCAAGGATTGGATCGTTGGCGAAAATTAGAGATTCCAATCTTCCTAGGAGAGGATACTTTCGGTTGGGTTAAAAAATTGGAGAGGTATTTCAATCTCAGAGCCATTATAGAAGAAGAAAAGATGCAAGCCACGATGGTGGCCTTGGAGGATAAAGCATTAAGTTGGTTTCAATGGTGGGAGGGTTGTAACCCATCTCATACTTGGGAAAGTTTCAAACTGGCTGTGGTTAGGAGGTTCCAACCATCCATGGTGCAGAATCCTTTTGAATTGCTATTGTCCTTGAAGCAAGAAGGTAGTGTGGAAGTCAATGTTAAAGAGTTTGAAAAGTATGCAGGAACTTTGAGGGATGTTAACTAGAAATTTGTGAGAGGGATATTCCTTAATAGACTCAAGAAAGAGATAAAGGTGGAAGTGAGGCTGTATGAGTTGAAAACTATGCTTGAGATAATTCAGAAAGCCATCCTCATTGAGCAAAAGAATCTAGTTGTAAGTAAAAGACCCAATCCCTATTATACTAAAACTGCAGGGTCCTTTAGAGGGGGTTCATATAATAAGGTGGTTACATTAGATCCTTCCTCTATAAGAAGTAGTAGAAGGGAAGGCTCATTTGTGCGAAGTGGGGTTGGATTTCACAAAACCACCCAAGAAGCTGAAAGTGTTAGAGGAAAATGGGAATTCAGAAGGCTCACAAGTGTTGAGATGAAGGAGAAGAGAGAAAATGGGTTATTCTTTAGGTGTGATGAGCCCTTCAATAGGGATCATATTTGTAAAAATAAACAGTTAAGGATGCTCATTCTAGCTGAAGGAGAAGAGATGGAAGAAAGGGTGGAAGAGGAGATAAAGAGTTTAACTTCCCTACAACTCTCTCTGTATTCTATGAAGGGGCTTACCTCAGATAGGGATCCTCTATTCTTGAGTCAATTTTGGAGGGAATTGTTCAAAATGGCTTGTACCCATCTGAAGATGAGCACCTCCTACCATCCTCAAACTGATGGTTAGACTGAAGTCACTAATAGATGTTTGAAGACCTATCTCTGGTGCTTTGTGGGTCCTAAACCCAGGCTATGGTTGGAGTGATTGTATTGGGCAAAATTCTGGTTCAATTCTAATTATCATAAATCTGCTAGGATGACTCCCTTTAGAGCTCTGTATGGGAGGGATTCTTCATTATTGTTGAAAGCATGGGCTATCCCTTCTAAAGTGGAAGAAGTAAATCAATTGTTTCTTCAAGTTGTAGCCATATAAAATGAAATCCTTGGCTAGTAGACCTTACGCCAAACTGGCTCCCAGGTACTATGGGCCATTCCAGATAGTGAAAAGAGTGGGTTTAGTAGCATATTAGTTGGCATTGCCTGAGCAGTCTCAATTTCACCTAGGGTTCCATGTATCTTTGTTGAAAAGGGCATCCAAATCTAACCAGCAGCCACAATCCTTACCTCCTATGCTAAATGAGGAATTTGAATTAGTAGTTATTCCATAAGATATCATAGAGAATATCAAAAGGGGAATGTGAAAATTTTGGTAAAATGAAAAGATCTTCCAACACATGAATGCTCCTAGGAATCAACAACCTCTATACCAGACAAGTTTCCTGATTTCCCACGTGAGGACAAGTTGGATGTTG
>NC_032022.1:5712236-5734876 GCF_001865875.1 Lupinus angustifolius
TGATAGGAATAAGAAGAATATGCCTATGATTAAGCATGTGTATAGAAGAGGGAAGCGAAAAGTTTTACTAATTAAATAGCAAATTTCCCTCTTTACCCTTAGGTAATTAATTCGATTAAGAAGTCTATAAATAGAAAGTGATGGCTTGGTAGTTAGTTAGTTAGTTAGTTAGGGAAATCTATTCTGATTTTAAGGGAAAATAAGAGGGAACTAGGATTGTGGAATCCTAGAGCTGTAACTCTTTCTTCAATCTTGTAATGCTCCGATACTAGTTTGTTGGAGCGGAAGACCCATAGAGAAAATATAATCGAGAAAATGACACTGATAATTTAATGTGGTTCGACAATTTTCCTACGTCCACAACTAGAAAGAAACAAAGATTATTCCACTATGATAAAAGAGAACTGCAAGTGTTTCACTCACTTCCTAAAACCCAAGTACACTCAATTTCACTCTCACTCAAGTATTTCTCACACAATTAGAACAAGAGAACAAGAAGAGAGAATATGCACTAAGCTAAGTATTTGGTGTGTCTTACAATGGCATGAAACACTCTTATTTATAGCTAAGTAAAAAGAAGTGGCTATGGTGAAACCAACATTAATGCTCTTTCTCTTTGGCCACATAATCTTCAAGAGCTTTGGCTATAAATAGGAGTGTTTCATGCCATTGTAAGACACACCAAATACTTAGCTTAATGCATATTCTCTCTTCTTGTTCTGTTGTTCTAATTGTGTGAGAAATACTTGTGTGAGAAATACTTGAGTGAGAGTGAAATTGGGTGTACTTGGGTTTTGGGAAGTGAGTGAAGCACTTGTAGTTCTCTTTTATCATATTGGTATAATTCTTGTTGCACTTCAGCTGTGGACGTAGGAAAATTACCGAACCACATTAAATTCTCGGTGTCATTTTCTCTATTATATTTTCTCCATGGGTCTTCCGCTTCAACAAAATGGTATCAGAGCTCGTAGAGCTCTTGCACGCTAAAGTCGTACGATCTAAAAGAAAATTCTTAGTATGCTTTATGTTCGCAGCATTGTCTCATCTTACACACCAGAAAAGAATTGTTCTTGTTACTGGAAACATATAATAGTGTGAAAGTGCATGTCTAGGAAAGTTCTATCTTAGGAAAGACCTGATATTTAAGCGTGTCTATTAAGACCCACCTCTCTTTCTTGTGAACTTTCCTGGTAAATGTTCACGAACTACGATATTGGTCCGGTATACGGTTATCATAGCGAGTGCTAAATTTGATTTGGAGAAATTTAATGGAGAAAATGATTTCAACCTATGGTAATTGAAGATGAAAGTTCTACTGGTTCATCAAGGCTTGGGCAAAACCTTGGAAGGTAGAAACAAGTTACCACAGATTCTGACCGAGGACGAGAAAGATGAAAACTTGGAAAAAGCACAAGCAACTTTGTTCTGCTTGGGAGATGAAGTTCTACGAGAAGTCTCGGATGAAACTACAACTGCTTCATTATGGTTGAAGCTGGAAAGCATGTACATGACGAAGTCACTCACCAACATGCTGTATTTGAAGAAAAGAATATATGCTCTTAAAATGCAGGAAGGAAAGCCCATAAAAGATCACATGGATGAATTTAACAAAATTATTCTTGATCTAAAGAATGTTGATGTTAAAATTGAAGATGAAGACCAAGCAATTCTTCTACTATGTTCTCTTCCAAGTTCTTACAAGCACTTCATCGGCACCATGATGTATGGTCGAGAAGATCTGACCTTGGACGAAGTAAAGGCAGTGTTGCACTCGAAAGAACTGAAGAAAAGAGTATCAGATTCGAGACCTGAAGGCTCATGTGATAGTCTTTTTGCTAGATGAAGAACAGAGAGATGAAATCAATTTGATGAAATAGGGAAACTAGGTCCAAGTCTAAAGCAAAACCTAGAAAGTATAAATGCTTTCACTGTCACAAGGAGGGGCATATAAGAAAGAATTGCCTAGAGCGCAAAGGCAAGGAAAAGACTTATGAATGTGGAGATGCATCTATAGCAAATGGCTATGATAGTGCAGATGCTCTAATAGTCTCAGAGCACGACTCAAAAGATGAATGGATACTTGATTCTGGATGCTCTTATCACATGTGTCCCATTAAGGATTGATTTTAAACATACCAACCCTTAGATGGGGGCAAGATCATTTTGGGAAATAATGCTCCCTGCAAGGTCATTGACATCAGCACAATTAAAATCAAGATGTTCGACGAAATCGTAAGGACATTGATAGATGTAAGACATGTTCCAGAATTGAAGAAAAATATGATTTCTTTTGGGACACTAGATTCAAAAGGTTATAGCTATAAAGGTGAAGGTGGAGCTATAAGAATATCTAAAGGCACTATGGTTGTAATGAAAAGAAAGAAAGAGAATAGTCTCTATATGTTACAAGGAAACACAATCGTGGGTGTTGCTGTTATCTCCTCAACATCTAATTATGATGTCATCAAACTATGGTATCTAAGAATGGGTCATGTCAGTGAAAGAGATCTAGCCTAGTTGGCCAAACAAGGATTACTATGCGGTCAACAAGTCGGGAAGGTAGACTTTTGTGAACACTGTGTTTTTGGAAAACAATGTCGGATAAAATTCAATGTTGTAGTTCATCGAACAAGAGGCGCATAGGATTATGTATATTCTGACTTGTGGGGTCCTTCCCAAGTACCTTCTCGTGGTGGTAGCAGATACATGTTAACATTCATTAATGACTATTCAAGAAAGGTGTGGATCTTCATTTTAAAACACAAAAGTGAAGCATTTGTCAAGTTTAAACAGTGAAAAACCTTGATCGAAAAGCAAACTAGGAGAAAGATCAAGAGATTGAGAACTGACAATGGTCTAGAATTCTGTAGCAGAGAATTTGGAAATCTTTAGAAGGATCACAGAATTGTGAGACATAATACCGTGAGACACACTCCACAACAAAATGGACTTGCAGAACGAATGAACATAACCTTACTTGAAAGGACAAGATGTATGTTTTCAAATGTTAGACTGTCAAAAGAATTTTGGGCGGAAGCTGTCAGTACAATTTTTTACTTGATCAATAGATGTCCATCATCAGTCATTGGTTTTAAAACTCCAGAAGAGGTGTGGTCGGGTATTCCGGAAAATTATGAAAATTTGAAGATATTTGGTTGTCCTGCATATGCTCATAGCAAAGAAGGAAAATTTGATGCAAGAGCATTGAAATGCATTTTTCTTGGATATCCTGATGGTATGAAAGAATATAAGTTATGGTAGCCAGAGAAAAGAAAGTGCATTATTAGTAGAGATGTTACTTTTAATGAAGTTGGAATGCTAAAACCTCATATAGAGTCATCAAGTGAAAATGAAGATCCTAATATCTTGGAGAAGGTGGATCCAACAAAAGAAAAAAAACACTTTATCAAGAAGAACAAGTTCATGATGCATGTACTAATATTGATATCTACCAATTATAACATTATCAGTTGGCTAGGGATAGGCAAATGAGATATATAAAACCTCTAGAAAATTATGGCTATGCTGATCTAGTGTCATACACTCTAAATATTGTTGATGATATTAGTAATTGTGAACCACAATCATATAAAGAAGCTATCAACAACAAAGAAGCTTCCAAATGGATTTCTGTCATGGCAGAGGAAATTGAGTCTCTTCATAAGAATCATATCTGGGTTCGTGTGAAGCGGCCGAAAGCTCAAAAGATTGTTGGATACAAATGGGTCTTTAAGAAGAAGGAAGGAACCCCTAGGGTTGAAGATGCAAGATTCAAGGCGCGATTAGTGGCCAAAGGTTTTACACAATGAGAAGACATTAATTTCAATGAAGTTTTCTCTCATGTGGTAAAACATAGCTCTATTCGCATCCTACTTGCAATTGTAGATGAATTTGATATAGAACTTGAGCAACTAGATGTCAAAATGACATTCTTGCATGGTGAGTTGGATGAACAAATCTACATGAAACAATTTGAAGGATTTGAAGTTCAAGGGATGAAAAATCATGTTTGTTTGCTAAAGAAATCTTTATATGACCTAAAACAATCTTCCAGATAATGGTATCGATAATTTGACATCTTCATGCTTAAAAATGGATATTCTAGAAGTGAACATGATAGTTGTGTCTACTACAAGAAGCTTGCAAATAAGTTATTCATATATTTGTTTTTATATGTTGATGACATATTAATCGCATGTAAGAACATGTCAGAAATTTGAAACTTGAAAGCTCAATTGAGATCAGAGTCTGAAATGAAGGACTTATGAGCTGGAAAGAAAATTCTGGGAATGAAGATTCAGAGGGATAGAAAAGAGAGGACACTCTTTCTGTCACAAAAGAAGTACATTGAGAAAGTGTTGAAACGCTTTGGCATGCAAAATGTTAATCTAGTCACTGCTCCATTGGCAACTCATTTCAAACTTTCAATAGCCTTATGTCCACAAACTGAGAATAAAAAAGGAGATGTCAAGTGTACCTTATGCTAGTGCGGTTGGCAATCTCATATATGCCATGGTGTGCACTAGACCAGATATTACTCATGCAGTAAGTGTGGTAAGCAAATGTATGACAAATCTTGGTAAAGTTTACTGGAAGGCTGTGAAGTGGATTATGCGCTACTCGAAAGGTACTACAAATATAGGGCTTTTGTATGGTAAAGTCAAAGATGTTGGAAACAAGATTACTGGATATGTTTACTTGGATTATGTTGGAGATCTAAATAAGTGAAAATCACTCACCGTATATGTCTTTACACTGTGTGGTTGTACCATTAGTTGGAAAACAACACTACAACCAATTGTTGCTTTGTCTACAACTGAGGCAGAGTACATCGCAATAACATAAGATGTAAAGGAAGTCATTTGAGAGAAATGTCTAATTGAAGAGTTTGGGTATACAACTCGAAGAAACAACAATCTATTGTGATAGTCAAAGTGTTATACATCTGATAAAAAATCCAATGTATCATGAAAGAACTAAACATGTTGATGTTCTGATGCACTTTATCACAGACATAGTGGAGATAGGAATTGTTAGAGTGGAGAAAATACCCACTGCAAATAATCTGGTGGACATGATAACAAAGCCAGTTACAACTACCAAATTCAGACATTGTCTGAACTTGATTAATGTTCAGAATCTCTAGTGAGCATGAAGAAGAGTAGCAGGAGAATAATTATGGTAGTCTTTTAGCCAAGGTGAAGATTTATTGAACATTAGCTAAAAAAAAGATAATAAAAAACTTTCTTGAGCCAAGCAAAAAAAAAAGTGGCTAAAGATGATTTTGAAGAAATGGAGAATTTCTAGCCAAGTAAAAAGAAGTGGCTATGGTGAAACCAACATTATTGCTCTTTCTCTTTGGCCACATAATCTTCAAGAGCTTTGGCTATAAATAAGAGTGATTCATGTCATTGTAAGACACAACAATACTTAGCTTAGTGCATATTCTCTCTTGTTATAATTATATGAGAAATACTTGAGTGTGAGTGAAATTTGGTGTACTTGTGTTTTGGGAAGTGAGTGAAACACTTGTAGTTCTCTTTTATCATAGTGGAATAATCCTTGTTGCTCTTCAGTTGTGGACATAGGCAAATTGCCAAACCACATTAAATTTTCGGTGTCATTTTCTCTATTATATTTTATCCATGGGTCTTTCGCTTTAACAAAATCCCTAACAGAATCAAAATGATTATGGTTTAGGGGTTTTTCCATTCAATTTTCCTATTCTTTCTATCTTTCTTTGATACTAGTGTTTATCATAAGGGTACTACATTTGTATCAATTACACACATTTATTTGAAAATAGATAAGTCACTCTTACAATGTACTGTGTCTCTAAGAGCTTGACTTCCTTATCAATAGAAAATACACAAGCAAGAAGAACAAGCTTATCATCTTTTCTGAAAATTCAGAGCTGCAGTTCCGTATATATACGCGAACGCAAACACAAAACTAAACCCAATTAGCACCAGAGAAACCACCCACAAGAAATCATAGCTGAACCCATAGTGGTCCTTCATAAACTCTGACACTGTCTCCCCAGAATATAACTTACTCTGCAAGTCTGCATACTGTGAGGCAACCAGTCCATACATACTCCATAAAGTCGGGCAAAGCCAAGCTAACCATCGCAACCATATCGCTATTTTCTGCACCCGATAATATATCATTTCAAAGTCAATTTACTTATCTCATTTGAAATGCACCATAAAATATTGTTACGCTTTGTAAATTATTCAAGTTACCTGTGTTGGAATCAAAAAGCCGGCGAAGAGAGTCCATACTGTGGACATGAGACTGCTTAATATCGAAGCAAATGGTTGATTGGGACTTATTGCGGATAACGCCATGCCATTGTAAGTGAAGTAGAGGATGGTGATGAAAATGAAAAACAAGTTCAAAAAGAACTTGGCTGCTGTCCACTGAAATCCCATCATTGCATACACTATGATTGCGTATATAGTTACCTGAACTACCGTATAAGGGAGCTCAATTACAACCTGATCAAAGTAAAGAAAGTCATCGGTTAAGGACCTTTATAAGGAATAATTAGAGAGCACCAGATTTGTCTGAGTTAGTAAGCACTCCATGTGCCATTATTTGCTTTAGAAAATCAAAATCAGAAGAGGAAAGTTTAAAAGATAAAAGGAACAAAAGATCATTTATGACTTATAAGATATGTCATGAAAGTGTTCAAACCTGTGCAATAGCATATGGCAAAGCAGAGTACATTCCAGCAGCCCTTTCTCGATAAAAAACTGTTCGTTCAGCGAGTAGGACTGGCCGCACAGTACCAGCATTATTCCGTCCCATGAATAAAATGGCCATATACATGGAGCCTACTCCATTCATAATCTCCTCTTTTGTACTCCTATAACATCAAACTGACCAATGAGAACCTACTCTCCACTTTCGCAACAACCAACTTATCTGTAAAATGTAAAATTTAACATTCTTATTTATATTCTGTTTGAAACTTTTACCTGAGGCTTCCTAGACGCAAGAATAGTACACCAAACATGATGGACATTGCAACAGAAAGTAAAAGTCGGACTGCATTGTATGACGTGTTTCTCCAGTAGGACTTGTTGATTTTCCACACACAGGCCTTCAATTGGTTAAGGTATGTCTGTGAATACTTAGACGGAAAATGAAGATCCTGCGAATCAGGCGGAGGATTACTCAACTCCCTTACCAAAGCTATATTTGTCCTGCATTGTTACCCATAAACAATATTCAATAACCAATCATGAAGTTTTTTATCATAGCAAAAATTGAGATTTTTACATTATTCTAACCTGTAAAGATCTGAATTCTTGTATATATCAGAAAACTTAACACCAAAAAGGTCTTCTTGTGCCCTTGTTGTCACTTCCAATGCCCAGGTTGCAGGATTATAACCATCCCTGATTCTACCCACTTGCGAAATTCTCTGAAAACCCCAAACATTTGAAAGGTCAAGGACTAGTAGAACTTACTTATCTAATGAGTGAAAACTGAAAGTATTTTAGTTCAAAATAGGCTTACCTGAAAATACTCAATCAAATGGCGTGACTGTGGCCCTATCGGACCGCTGTATATTTCTTCACCTCCTCTTGTTAGTAAAAAAAGCTGCAGTTGAAAGAATAAGTAGGAAAATCAGCACCATCTTGGTAACGATAATTTATAAAGTAGGAAACTATGTGGTGGATATCAACACTATCTTGTACCTCATCAAATGATTCAAATATGTCAATACTTGGCTGGTGAATGGTACATACAACCGTCCTTCCTGTGTCCACAGTATTTCTCACTGTCCTCATCACAATGGCGGCTGCTCTGGCATCTAGACCGGATGTTGGCTCATCCATAAATATTATTGAAGGATTTGCTACAAGCTCAACTGCAATGGTCAACCTCTTTCGCTGTTCAATAGCAAGACCATTCAAATTTGGGAATCCAACCAATGCATCTCTTAATGGTGTAAGCTCAACTAGTTCCATCACTTCCTCAACAAAAAGCTGCATTTTTATGTCTAGTAAGTCAATTGGAAAAAGAGAAAAAACGGAACACCGCATAGCAAGGGTTGTATAATATGTAGCTATAGATTTTAATTCGCTACTGACCTCTCTAGTCTTTCGTTCAATATCAGCAGGTAACCGGAGCCACGCTGAGAATAAAAGGGACTCATGCACAGTAACCAGGGGTGAGTGAATGTCATTCTGCTCACAGTATCCGCTAACTCGAGCAAAAGTACTCTGGTTCTTTGGGTAGCCGGAAACCATAATATTTCCTTCTATGTATCCAGTATTTTTTCTTCCAGCTAATACATCTAAAAGAGTTGTCTTTCCAGCCCCACTAACACCCATGAGTGCTGTAAGGACACCTGGTCTGAATGCTCCACTCAATCCTTTAAGTAGTTCCAACCGTTCTTCTAACATGCCTTGAGATTTCATTCCCTATAAATCATAAATATGTTAGCTCAACCTATATGGCTTTATCAGCATCTTCAGGGCATGCAGCATGAATAAGTATATTAGAAGTATACCTTTGGCATATCAACTGAATATGTGATATTCTCAAAGGTTAGGCAAAGAGGTGTAAATGGCAGAATAGTTCTTTTTGTACCACTTTTTACAGTTTGAACTGGATCTGTCATTTCATACAAGAAATTGGTGATTAGCGATAATGGATGGTTAAGAAATTCTAACTCTTGATGTTACTTCTCATTGAGCTTACTTTCATGGGCCATGGAATCAACTGTCCTGCTTGTGCTTGCTTCACTTTGTAGTAATCTGTTATCCTGATTCCTTCTGTGCTTAGTCTCTTCGTCATCGGAGGTTTCTTGTGGAATAAAGACCGATTGAGATTTTCCATATTCTGCGTAAATGTGGTCACATCAATAAAAATGTTTTAGTTGAAATATCGAAGAATTTTAGATTGAGAAACATTGGCATTTAAGACAGAATGCTCACCATTAAGATAGGTAAGTGCCAGAGCCGAAATCACATTGAATAAGAAGAAGACTGCAACCAATACTACTACAGCAATCCAGTACCAGTATGATTGAGTTTGTAATCCACGCAGTTTCAGAACTGCTACCCCCAGAGTTTCAGTTGATCCATTAACAACCTGTCATTAGTTTCCAACAATCCAAATCTTTAAACATTCTCTTCCTAAAATTTAAAACTCGGGAAGTAATTTGCATTTAAAACATTTCTCTCGCTCTCAACCAAATAATTACCCGGTTCCAAGTATTGCCCAGAAACTCATTTGTAGATAGTCCAGTTTGTATGTACATTAGAGGCGATGTCCAGTATCCCCAAATTATCCATTTGGGCATGTTTTCTGAAGGAGACATTAGTGTATTGTTATGAAAGAATGTTGAACAAATCATGTGAAACATATTTGAATAACATGTAATGTAATATCAGAAATATAAACACGGCAGCATGATTTCTACCTCGTGATAGAATGAATCCTCCTAAGATTAATATCCACAACAAAATAACACTTCCTGCTGTATTTGCAACTATATGATCCCTCATAGTTGCTGCTATGCATGTAAAAAGTGAGCATGCCATGAGTGAATTTAACAAGAGAAGGAAGAAATGCCTCAGCATCCTGAACAAATATCGAAAAATATGTTAACATATAAACCAAGAGAGTATGAAGACTATGAGAAATAAACATTGGATACTGGCCTTGTAGGACTAGGATCAAACCCTAGTGTATAGTAAGTTATGGCAACCCAAAAGAAAATTTCGACTATCGATTTTGGGATTCCAAGGACTGAAGCTGGCAAAGAGAATGCCCAAGAAGGGTAGAATTGTTGGTCTCTTTGCTTATAAAACACAGGAAGCTTATCAACCATTATTGGAACTTCAAAGAACCCAGCGAATGTAATGGTGTTGACAACAAAAAAGATTGCACTCAAATAATTTGCTCCATCTTCTACTGTGTTATGGTCTTTCCTTACATTTGAAAATATTGCAGCTAGACATAGTGCACTGATTTGCATCTGAAATCAAATATCGGGAATTGTTACAAATGAAATGCATTGTCTTTAAGATTTAATTTTCTATAACACTTACTTGAATGATCCTGAAGATGTGCACAAAAGCCATCCTTTTCGTCAGAATAAATTCTCTTTCCAAACAAGCCATCAACAACTCTTTCTTGTTAGTTCCATATTTGGATTTCGTTAAAGCTGCAGGGTGGCTTTTGGACCTATCAAATGGGGTGGCTAGCTCTCTTTGGATGGCACTACCAACATGAAATGACATGAAGGTCTTCGCAAACTCATCGACTGAAATGTGACGATACGGTTTTTCTTTGTTAAACCAATACTGTCCTTGATCTTTTTTCGAAGTGACCTGGTAAATTGTTATAGGGAAAAAAGGAAAAATTAAACAAACTGTAGAATTGGGAATGAATTAGCATAAACAAACTTTGGTGTAGGAAAGCATTAGAAGCCTGCAGAAAGCTTTCTAAAGCAATTTTGCTATGATCGGAATTTGGAACACATTATGAAAAATAATAGTATTGCAGCACATATGGAGGAACAAAACAATGTCCTACATCTATGTGTGCCTATATTCCCACAGTCGCATTATATGTATAACATTTAAATTCATCATAACAATTGCAAATGACAAAATGTTTTTTTGGAATGGCATGGCAGAGTATTTGACTTTCATTTTTCACTTACTTCCTGTAGGTAGTCAGCGACAGCTTTTCTCTCAGGACATTTGAAACCCATGAATTCAAAAAACTCGAGAATATGTTCGCGGGGGCCCTGGTACACAATTTGTCCCTCGGAGAGAAGAATAACATCATCAAAGAGATCAAATGTTTCTGGTGGAGGCTGGAGAAGAGAAATGAGAGCAGACTTGCCCAAAATGTGGATGGATTGTCTGATGCAATTAACTATCTGGAATGTGGTCGAACTATCGAGGCCGGTAGATATGCTGTCCATGAAGAGTACATTCACAGGACCAACTAGCATCTCACCTATTCAAACCAATTAGGATAAAGATTTAGTTTTTTTTAAATTTTGAGTTATAGAAATCCGGAAAGACTAGAGGTTGGAAAATTTACCTGTTGTCACCCGCTTCTTTTGTCCTCCTGATACACCCCTTCTCATTTCGTCGCCTACAATGGTATCAGCACAAACTTCCAATTCTAAAATCTGAGGCCATAAGAAAAAAAATGCAAGTAGTATTAAAGAAAGTAACTCATCATATAATGTTAACAATGATATCAGCTCAAACTTCCAATTCTAAAATGAGGCCAAAAGAAAAAAATGCACGCAGCATTAAAGAAAAGTGACTCATCATATAATCTTATATTAAAGTCTAAAGTACATACATAATAACCTTTATTTTGTTACCTTTAGAATGTAAGCTGTAACAATGTCCTCCTTCTTTCCACTTACCATTGATGCCTACATCAAGATTCAAGAGGTATTTAATGTTCTGAAATTAATTAGGCAATGTTTACAAACCCTGATTTAAACTGAGAGAGCTTATAACATATTATTAAAATACCTTCATTAAAGCATCTAAATATGGATCTGGAGTAATGTTTAACTGCTTCTCCCTGCTGAGGAGCTCCACTAGCATATCTTTAAAATGTAGATAGAAAATGGTCAAAATTTCAATAACTACTGTTTAAATTTACAGAAATGTTAGCAACACACTGTTTTTAATACATGGATGAAGTTCATGTGGAACCACAATTATAAAAGAGTTTGTCTAAGAGAGTGTTGCTAGCATTGCTATTTACAAATGCAGTCAAACTTTGAACTTTTTTATAGGCAGACAACATTTTATTTTTTCTTTCAAGGGAATGGGAGAGAGAGTACACTTCTAGTGGTTTTAACCTGAATACTCGATGTTGTATGGTTCTATCTTATGAAGCACCCATACTTCAATAAGTTTTACGTATCCATATCCAATACGTATCAGATACTGATACTTCATCACTATGTACCTATAGCGTATTGAAATAAATTTTTTGAAAATTAAATAATTTATAAGTTTGATATTTTCCGGATGCTATTGAAATGTTTTCTCGATACATCATAGACACTCAAACTACCATGCAATAATATTTTTAGACAGAAAAAACATAATACAATCAATTAAGTACAATAGATAAACATAATATTCAATCTAGCAAGTGAACTTGTAGAAACAAAACATGTGTATTGCATAGAGAATGAACAAGAAATGAATATACATACTGTTGATCATTGATTAAACAAGATTAACATTGTTCCTATTTATCCCCACTAAAGAATGATTCCTTATTTCCTTATGATAATTTGAATTTCATTTTGTACTTAGTAATGTCTAAGCAATATCTTTTTTATTTGGAAATTCATAACAATAACAATAATTATATGTTTATTGTATTTTATAGATTTTATGTGCATATTTTATATGCATATCCCAAACTTATCATATCCTGCATTTTCAAGAATATATCTATCGACATATCAAATACTAGTATAAAATATATGTGTTTCATAAGTTAAATCAACTAAGTTGACTCTTGAATACTTACCATAACCCGTGCCAACACCTTGACATCTTGCAGAGAAAGCCAAAGTTTCTCTAACTGTTAATAAAGGAAGGTGCACATCATTCTGGCTGATATAAGCAGAGGTCCTTGATGACTCAAACTCATGCAGCTCATGACCATTGTATGTAACTTTACCTGAAACCTATTTACACATTATCCAATATCAAAATTCAGAATGCAAATGTAATTTAAATAAAAAAGGCTAAATAACTATTCAAGACCATGTTGAAATTTAGAATATATGTACCTTAAGTTTTGAGTCAATCCTTCCTGACAAAGCTCTTAATAAAGTGCTTTTACCGGATCCTGGTGGTCCTAAAAGCAAAGTCATTCTGTTTTTTTTTTTTACAAAAAATGATATTAAACTTTTGAAGTATATAGAAAGGTGTAAGTAAGCAAGTTTTGAGAGAATAAGAAACAAGGAAATAACTTATAAGTTGAAAATATCTCTAAAATAAATTGAAACTATCCTAAAGTTTTTTGGTACTATTAAAAATATCCTTTACTGTTTAGGTAAAGTTTAAGTGAGTTAAATTTGGGGATTTTATTAGGGCCAAGGCAACAATTATACTAGATCTTACGGAAGTAATAATATATTTCATGCTAATGATGTGCTTATATAAGTAGTGTGATTAAAACTCACACCATTATGGGATATGAGACGATTCCAACTTTAGGTGAGTGACACTTTGGTTTGTCTCATCTCCAAGGTTAACAACTCCAATACTTTTAAGAAATTCTAGCCAATTAGTATGTACAATATGACCTATATGTTTATTAGAAAAGTGTTTGTGAATAGACTTTGACCTCTATTAAAGAAGCTCATTTGTCTTCTTCAAAGCAATTTTCTTTTAGGTAGAGGTATTTCTGGCAATGATATTATCCTTCGGGAAATCATCTACCATATGGGTAAGGGATTCCTCAAATCTTGCCTATTAGACTTTGGTACCCAAACAATAACTATTAAATTCATTATGTATTGTTTCTCCACATCTTCATTACCCATCCTCTAGAACAATATCAGGTTGTCAAATTTCAACCACCCCAAAGACATGTGACAAGGGATCCCTTATCTCCTTATTTATTAGTCTTATGTAAGGAGAAACTATCTCTTACAATTACAGAAGAGATTCATTCGAGGAGATGACTTTAGATTCAAATCTCGAAGAACGATCCTTGCATATCTCAGTTTAACTTCAAGAGGGCTCTCAAATACTAAGGAAGCCAAATTTACAAGTATTACATCCATTAAGTTCATGAATAACTTCCAATGTATTAAGGGAGAGTGTACAGAGAGGATTGCAACTTTATTCTTGAAAAAAATGCATATAAGACTCTCAATAAGGCTGGGTACCTACCTATAATATGCTCGTGGGATCCTGTTACCTGGATCCACAATTCCTAAATAAATATATATATATATATATATATAAACATTAACCTAATTAAACATATTTTACATCATAATATAATGTTAGTTGATGGAGATATCTCAAACATTATATTTTATTGTTTTATTTTAAATTATATTTCCTAGTAAAAGATTTATATTTAATTGAAAACTTAAAGTTGTGTACTTGTATTTTATTTATGTTTTGTAATTATTTTCTAAAATAACACATATGATTATAGGAAGCACGTGCGCAATGTACGAGTTGTTTGAAAATTTTAAAATATTTTCTGAATGTTTGGGTATCCAAAGACCAACGGGTAACTGACCCAGTGGATATTTATAGTAAGTTTGGGTCCCAAAATGGTAGAACGAGGTGAGTCTGGATAATATACTATCCGGACTCATCCAAACTCATTGTCATCCGTACTCTTCACCTATAAGCTCAACTAAAAACCTATCCTCCTAGTACTGCTCTTGGCCGTAAGTGAGATCTCTTTGTTCTTTGGTGGGTTATGTGGACATATAGGATATTGATCTTGGAATCAAGGATGTCTATTAAGATCACACATGACACATCAATAGAATAATGGCAATTATCCCTCTTGACCTTGTTGAAAAAATTGTGATCACCATTTTCAGTTGCACCCTAGAGATCCTGATCAAATCAAATGGAAGGAGAATCTAAAAGGAATCTATACTGCTAATAATGGTTATAAATGACTCTCGAAGGACCACAACTCTATTGTGTCTTAAAAACATTTAGTGTTATAGTGATTAACTTGACGCGATTACTTTGACCGAGGACGTCATGCTTACTCATCATCAATACCCATTTATTGTTCTTTCCATCCAAGATCTTCTAAATCTAGACTGAGAGGTTACTTGACCCACACGTTAAGGGAGATAAATTTATGTGCTAGTTTCCTAGCTAAAAGGGGAGCTTCTTCATTTGATATGTTCACTCTTATTGACATCATTATCACTAGCTCAGAAGCTTGTAGTTTGCTTATACTATTGGAACTTGATTTTTAAGTCCTTAATATTGTTTGAATTTTCATATTATTAGCAAAAATATATACAAACTCACTTTCCATTAAAAAGAAATAAAAATACCATGGGAAATGATATTTCCTAATATTTTTAATTTACCTGCCAGGTTTTATAATTCCACTGACATCACTAAGTATTGAGAACTTCTGCTTTTTATTTGGGAAAATATGAAGATAATTTCCCAGAGTCTGTGACAAAAAAGACAAATCGTTAACCATGAGATGATACATTATGTCAATATAATTAAATCCTCTAGTTTAGGCTTATACCTCGGCCACATTAAGAATAACGTTCAGGATAGAGGGTAAAGCTCTCTTGCCCACGTAGGCTTCTGTATCAATTTTTAGATTCTCAAATCGAACTTCGATTGTTGGTAAATTTAGAGATACCCTGAAATTTTCAAAAAATAAATTTAATCAAACTTTTGTGTAAAATATAAGGAAATTTGATGTTGCGGTAATGTAGATAAGGGATGAATTCAATTACTCAATATTTTTTTTAAACTTACTCTTATAGTAAGTGAATCTCCTTCCTAAAAATAAAAGGAAAAATACATAAAATCTCTATAAACTTTGTCATTTATAAGTAGTCGTCCTATTTTCTTCTTAATTATTCCTTAAACTTTACCAATTGGTAAAATTAATCTCCTATAAATATATTGTTAAGATCCACAACAGTACTACAGTAGCAATGAAACAATGTAGGTTAACCAACATTGATATTCGGAGGAAATAACTATCAAAATATAAAATTGAATGAGAGGAAGAGAATAAAGAAAATTTAAAGTTAAAAGTGATTAATGCAGTAGTATTGTTATATATACAAAAATAAAATATTAATAATCTAAGAGATTAAAAAATGCACTAACTTAGAATTTTTTATTGCTATTGATAAAAAAGTATCATTATGTAAGGATCAATTACATAGATATTTAAATTGAAGGGATAATTAAGAAGAAAAAGTTTAGGATATTTTTATAGAGTTTTTCTAAAATAAAATATTTTCTATTTATTAGATATATTACTTTCTAAAACAAACTTCACAAAATAGTATGCTTGATAAGCTTTTTATTAGATTAGTGTAAATGTAAATCATTTTTGTTACTTCCTCTATTCCAAAGAAAGTAAAAAATTGCAAAAAAGAGTTTGCGTGATTAAAATTCTAATGTGCAATTAGATAATAACGGATGAAAATGCATTAACATTTCAAAAATTTACTATTTTTATGAGATTGAGCTAATGTCCGTATACTCATTATATGCACTCTGATTTATAACAAAAAAAGTCATGCTGAAAATTAATGGCAGATCTTGACAAAATATTTAGGAGCTGCTTTATTTTTTATGAGGAAAACTGGAAAAGTATCATTCTGACCTGTCTCTCAAACGAATGATCTTATTCTTATATTGGTCTTATAAATTTTCAAAATAAAATATTTATTGAAAATAATAAAATATATAAAAAAAATAAGCATATATGATAGAATAAGAGGCAAAAGTTTCATCTATTATTTTCAATATAAATGGTCATATTAAAATTGGAAAATCAATTCAGTACAAGATTAATATTAGATTAATTTACAAATTCATAACTAAATTCAATCATGAAATCAAGCTAGATTTACTAAAATCCTATGCATAATACTTAAAAAGCACCATATCTCTTACACCATAGTGTTCTTTATCAATAATTATATTATTTAAAAAAATTATAATTGAGAGTTTCAGACTCTCAAAATTAAAACGATTATAAAAATATTAAATTAAACAATCACCCATTGACGTATGTATTGTATTTTTAGAAAGTAGATCCAGAATGCTATATTTTGTAGTGGGAGAATAAAGATGACGATTCTTTAACTACAGTTTTTTCGTAATGCAAGAGTAAACGAGAAGCTTTGAACAAAAACAGTGTGATAAAAGAAAAAAATCACTTTTATTGTAATCACCCACTTGGGTATGTAATGAACTATAACATGGTTGTACTTGTAAAAATCATTTTAAAATTTTTGTGTACTTGCAACATGGTTGTATCAACTGTTTTAATATATGTTTCCATTTTTTGTAGTGTTTTTTGTACTACCAAAAATATTTCTTATTTTTTGGATAATGAACTCATCTCTTTTGAGATTCGTGACTACCCTTCAAACAAGTGTCGCTTATAGGAATTGAACCATCGACTTTGAGAATCTAGTGCGACTTTCCTATTGTTTTTTATAACTGAGATATAATAAACCAAAAAAAGCTGGATAAGGAACTTACCTATCAATTCTTCTCTTAAGCCTTTTTAGGTATGATTCATTTTGATCTATATGCTTAACCACACTTTCAAGAAGCTCTTTCTTTTCTTGAAACCCAAGCTTTTTAATATCAATTTCTTTCAAATCTCCAGCAATTCCATGTAGAAAACCTTTACGTGCTCTTTCATATGTTGAAAGCCTTTCAAGTGCTGCCCATTTTAGAGCTTCTTCCTCATCATATTTTCGATTACTAGAGTGACTTTTGAGTTCAATATCCATAAGGAATCACTAGAAAATTATGTCAATAAAAACGTATACAAGAGGTTGTTTTTATAAAGGGAAGAAAGGAAAACAAAAACGGTTGCTTCTTCGTGTACCCTAAGATAAAAGCTTATTTAAATATAAATATATAAACACTAAATTTTGTCTTATCTATTTTTTTCACAAAAAAAAGTGGTAACTGAATTTTTTTTAAAGAAAATTGGTAACTTTTATGACTTTATAAAGTCACATACTTAGAAGTGTTATAAGTATTATAAATAGCTTTCTAATATGAGTGCAATGTCTTGGCATTGTTAGTTTAAAAATTTATATAAAATTAATATATAATTTATAATTCATTTAGATTATTTTTTTCAAAGAATCAATGATGATTAAATATGAATGATATAATGACACTATATAAAATCTTTACATTGTTAATACATACATTTCTTTTTCTTGTATAATATTGATAAAATATTTTTATTTGCAACAATAAACACATGAAATTTAACTCTTTAGATGTTTCAGTACTTGCTTTTAATTACCAACAATTTATTTTCTTATTTCATTAGCTTTAAAATCATTTAATGACAAAATTTTAGGAAATTACAATATTTTACAATTATATATCCAAAAAAAGCCATGTCAGAGAAAAACAAAAACAAAATAGGCAACCACTTATTGTCAAATCGGATTTAGATCTTTATTATCTTTCTCTCTTCATCCCTATTCCGCTAGGATCATCCCATGCAATTTCTCACTCAATGACAATTCAGATTTCTCCTAGTTTTCTATTTAAAAAATAATTTTAACCATTTCTATATTGTGACATTAAAATTTATTGATGGTTATATGCATATTTTTTTGTTATTAATCCTGATCAATTACTTAATTTAATGTCCTTGTAACTGAATTTGAATCCTTAATTTTCATATTTCTTTAATGTATCCTTAATTGTTTTCATTTATTATATTATAATTTCATTTATTATATTATAATTTCATTTATTATAATGTAATTTCATTTTTTTTAAATTTCCTATATAATAATAATTAATAAATATTTTATTTTAATAATAAATAAATTAAATTGTTAGAGAAATTATATAATAATATTTAAAAATTAATTTATAATAGTAATTAAACAAAATTAGTTTTAAAAATAAATAAATGACATTTTATAATAATTAATAAATAAAACCAAGAATATTTAATTACATTGAAAATATAATTAGTAAGAAAGAAATCATTAAAATTAATTATTAAATATTACATGTTAGTGTTTTTAATATATTATTTTCAATAGTTTAAGGGGTACACCTCGTGTAGAGACTTTCCTACCGACTCAGAGTTGAGAAGCGGTTAAGCATTAATATTGTAAACACAATAAAACAACCTATGAAGATGGGTGAATTAGACTTGCAACAAAATTGTTCTTTTTAAAAACTTTAGATTATAATTTCAACAGAAACAAATTATGGAGAAGATAAAGTTACCGAAATTTAAAGAGTGAAGGTTAGATAGAATTACACAATAATGTATATTTGTTCACCTTCTTCAATTGAAGGTTACACCTAGTCCCCTTTACTTGATTTAAGGGATTTCCACTATATCAATTTGAGTTTCTATTACAAGTCTTACACTTGGACTCTCCTCTCTGAACATTCAAATCCCTTCAAGAAAGCACATCAATTTCTTGTTTACATAAACAATCACCAAACATATGGTGATCTTAGTTTTAAAAAGTAGAAGAAAACTTTTTAGATGACTAAGGATTACTACACCCAATATTATCAATGTATGAATCCTTTATAAGAACACTCTGACTCAAGATCACACTTTCCTCTTGGTTTTTCATAAACTTTAAAAATATAGAAAATTCTCAAAGCTTTTCTTGAAAAACTTAGAAAGATAGATTTTAAAAGTGTGTACATTTATTGTGTTAATGTATTTCATTTCAGATGTTTGGATGATATTTATAGAGTCTATAAGGTTCCAAGTTCCATTATAAGAGGTACAAAAGGTTTAGGAATGTACTGGTTAGTTTTAGTATGTGCTGGTTGAGTTTCAAATTTGAAATAACACTTCTAGCATACAATAATTGATTATTGTGTCGTGGTAATCAATTACTCGACTTTACTATCCAACAGGTTAATCACTTACTCTATATAGTAATCGATTACTGGCCCTTTTTCTCAGTCAAGTAACATGTTGCACAGCTTCAAGTAACATGTTACCCCGCTTCAAGTAACTTGTTACTCTATTTCAAGTAACATGTTACTCTATTTCAAGTAACATGTTACTCTATTTATTGTAACTTGTTACTCTGTTTCAAGTAACCTATTACTTGGCTTTCTAAAAACTTCTTTTTATAAGTACAAGATGACAACCTAAGAGGGGGTGAATTAAGTTTGCAAACTATTTTCCATTTTTAAACAAGTAAAACTAGAATTGTAATAGAAGCAAACTAATAAAGAACAAAAGTTATAAAATGTGGAGTCAGAGACAGCGAGAATCACACTAAGACATATCTTGGTTCACATTCACCAACCGAAGGCTATGTCAAGTCCCCTTTACTTGATTTAAGTGATTTCCACTATGTAATCTAAATATCAAATACAAATCTCAAGCAGAGATTCTCTCTTTTGATCACTCAAATCCCATAAGAAAGTACATCACTTTCTTGCTTTACAAAGACACTCACCAAACCCTATATTGTCTTTATTTTGTGATAAAGAAGAAAAGTTAAGTTGGCTAAGAATTGCTAAACCAAATTAGGATGATGTATGAATCATTTAAAAGAAAAATTAAACTTAATAAAGCATTAGCTCTTAACTTTGTAGACTTTATAATAGTTTTCCGTAAAACTTTGTAAAAATTGAATGCACAAAAGTGTAATTGAAAATGAAGCTTAGTTGTGCTTCAAGTATGTTTCAGTTCAGAGGATTAAGATGATATTTTTAGAGTTTATAAGGTTCCAAGTGAATTCCAAGAGGTAAATAATATTTGGGAAGAAACTAGTTCGTTTGGGAAGATGTTGATTGAGTTTCAAATTAAAAATTGCAGTAACGACACATAATAGTCAGTTATTGTGTTGTGGTAATTGGTTAGTAACATATAATCTATACTAAGTTTCAAGTAATCTACTACATTGTTTCATAACATGTTACTTGGTTTCCTAAAAGCCCGTTTTTAGAATTTTGTAACTCATTTTCATCGGTTTAAAACTTTGTAAAATTTTTATAAAAAATCTTGGTCTTGCTTGATTTACATTTTAGGGCAATGGAGTTTTAAAGAAAGGAGGAGTATACTATATAGGAAGAGAAAACCCATGTTAAATCAATCAAGAAGCCAATGTGAAGGATTTGGTTTGTCATCACCAAAAAATGGAAGATTGTGAAGATTATGATATGAAGTTATCAAGTACTTCACAAAATGAAGTTCTAATTTTTGAAGAACATGATGACTTAGAGCATGTGAAGCTTAATGAGAACCCGCCTATGTAAGTAAAAGATTGTAAACTAAGAGGGGCAAATGTGAATTAGTTTTATGCACAATATCATATTATTGCAACTTCTAAAATGATTAGATAATGTTGCAACAGATAATGTAAGTTACAAAAATCTAAATGAGTAGCTGTAAAATAGAGTATAGGGAAGAAAGAGATACCCTGGTTTTATGGAAATATTATTTTTAAATGACCACATGTGTCTGTGAACACCCAATTTTGTCTGGCACAGAAAAAGGTCCAAAAAACTTTGTAAATAAAAAGAATAAATTAAATTCATTATATTTATTTTGACATTTTCCAAAATTTTAATATTTGATGAATATAAATAATTAAACTATTTTTATGAATCTTTTATAATTATTTTTGAAAATATAACAAAACAAAATCAAGTTCCTAAATCTAAATGATTAGGTTAACTGAAAATTCAAAAAATAATAATAAATAAATCAATGAAAATAATTAAAACTATTTTATGGTTTTTTTATAATTATATTTCGAATTTATAAAAATAATTAGATAAAGATGCTTGACATATTCCCATTAACTCCTATTTGGATTCAAAAAAACTAACAATTAATAGGTGGTCAAATCGGTGCTAGTTAGTCTCCTAAAATCAAGAAATTTGGTTAACAAAGTTGAGATATTAATTAACTTAATTTTAGGGATTTGGTGGTTAAATTTTCACTATAAATAGAGCTTAGGTTAAACAAAAAGTTGGACACTGGAAACACTAAAAAGCTCTGCCAAGAAAGTCACATACACTAAGAGAGAGAAAAGACTACATTTTACTTTCAGAGCGATCCAGTGCAGGCAGGTTCATGCCATTCCCATGCACATGCGTAGACATTGAATCACAGCAGTCAGATCTGCTTACTTTCCATTCCTTCACGTTGACCACAGACCCAGCCAATCAGACCAAGAAAAGTGTCCCAGCTACGGTACACTGTGTCACACTAACTCAGTGCACCTGTGAGGAACATGGGATTCCATGCGGACGAGTTCACCACACGGTTCTATGCACCTCCCATGCAGCGCGTGACAAGCCGCCACGTGTGCATCTGTGTAAGTCATCCTCCACTCATCCAATCAGAGACTGACACGTGTCCTCCATTCATCTAAGCCAACACACAGGATCCAGACCCTCACAATGTAAAGAAAACTCTCCTTTTTTTTAATCTAAGTATGTTATTCTACCTTATTTATCTTATAATCTAACTAATTTTCAATAATATTATTTTGAATGAATTAAACTATAAATTTTATTTTTAATAAAAAAATCACTAATTAATATTATCCAATAATAACAATATGCATTAAATACTAGAATTTTAAGGATAATGGGTAATCATCAAAAATAATAAAATCTCATCAAATCTTATCATTTTTAACAAATAACTAGTAATCTCTTTTTTTATTTTATTCTTCTCACATTTTTAGCAATTCATTTTATCCTAATTATTTAATAATCCATAAATATTTCTTTTTTATAATAAAATTGCAAATCATGTCTCTACAAAAATTTAATGTTTTTTAAACAAAAACATTACCAACAAGCACTATTCAAAAATGAATTAATTTTGAGATGTAATCAAAGATGGAGAGAAGGTCGCCCTGGAGG
>NC_032022.1:5734976-5736771 GCF_001865875.1 Lupinus angustifolius
ATAAAAAACTATTTTTTCTTCTTAATAATTGATTAATTAATCATAAAATTTAATAATAAGGATAATAATAATAAGGTCATATATTTTAATGAAGGGTACCGCTTAAGGCGGGCGGGTAGGGTGCTAATACCTTCCCTACCTTGTAACTGACTCCCGAACCTGGATATCAAAAATCCAAAAGCCCAAGGTAATTGGGCTTAAAAGATTTTTCTACATTTTTAACTATAAAATGTAGTGGCGACTCTAAACAAAGTCGTGCAGCCGAAAATCGGGGCGCGACAGCTGGCAACTCTGCTGGAGAATTTTTTGAGAGAGTCCGACCCATAATCAATAAAATATGTGACTGTTCATTTACCATTATTATTATTATTATTTATTTTGTTGATTAGTTAATTTTCAATAATTGCATGATTATTAATTGTATGAATTGCATGCTTAATTAGTAATTATATGTTGCGCATATAAATTACATGTTTGTATTGTCTTTGTTATTATGTGAAATATAATGTACACATTTTAGGCACACATATATGCCATACACCCGGGTATTAGTGATACCTTTTTTTTGGATAGAAGGGACACTAGCCTCACTGGTCGCGGTCTTTGCCACTTCTAAGTGTTGGTGATGTGGACCACTCATATTGTTACCTCTTATTATGAGTTAGCCGCTCGAGCTGGTCTCATGTTTCTAACTTCATAATATTTGGGTTTCTCTATTCGAGAGAGATGCAATATTGGAACCTTTATAGGGAGTCTAGAACTTGCCAAGGGCGTCCATTGTATGTTAGAACCTTGTCCTAGGATGTTATACTTGTTGTGAATTTTGTGATGTGTGTATTATAGCATATTGTTTGAAATTTTGTTGTATAAAATAACAATCACGTAAAATATCGCACCCTTGAAGGGAATTCATAAAAAATACATACTCAAACATTCACTCAATTATCCATTCATTTATGCATTCAAAAATAAAAATCTCCATTGATTGATTTATGCATTCAAAAATAAATTTTTTATTGATTGACTTATACGTACATTCATACATGCATATATATATATGAAAATTCATCATCTACTACTTATGCATGCATTTATTCATTCATCAAAATACATATATAAAAAAAACATACATTCAAAAATTTCATTCCATCCATGCATATGCTAACTAGAAAAAATTATCATTCACAATAATTTATTCATACATGCATACATATATGTATTTTAAAAAAATAAAAAAATTAAATCATTTATACATTCTCTTATTATTTCACATATTCATCCATTCACTCATGCATCAAAAAAATAATGATTCATACATTCATTCATATAAAAACAATATACAAATAACTCAAACTTTTATTCTCTCATCGAATAATTACTCATTCATGCATTCAAAATAAATAAAAAAGAAAAATACATCATTTAAATACTCATCTACTTTTACCTTCATACATTCATTAAAAAGAGTATATTAATCATACATTCATGCAATCAAAAAGAAAAACCATTCATTCATTCAACCATACACTAAAAAATAAATAAAAAATCGATTGACTTATTCATTCGTTAATCACATTAAAAAAGAAATATTCATTAAGTCGCTTATGCAAGTATTCATTCATTCAATTATTCATGCATACACTATTCATATACGTATCTACTCATTCATTAATTCATGCATACATGCATTTTAAAAAACAAATCATACATTCACTAAAAAAAATTAAAAATATAATGATCATACATTCACTAAAAAAAATTAAAAATATAATGATCATACATTCACTAAAAAAAA
>NC_032022.1:5736871-5749296 GCF_001865875.1 Lupinus angustifolius
ATGATAAAAAATTCACTTCATGCACATCATGCATCAATAAGAAATCATTTTTTGCATGCATTTCATGATCCCACTGCTAAGGACACTCATAAATGGAAGATTGATTTTAAGAATAAGTCTGTTAGACTCGACTGAAAGCCATCAATATTGAAGCTGAAGACATTTAAGAAGACAGAGAACTCACAGTTTGTGGTTGAGTCCATACTCGATAGTGGATTGTCTTCAACCCTAGCTAAGTTGGAGACCAATTTGAAAAATTCTCTTCACGCGAGGACCACAGTCAAGATTAAACCATTCAAGCATTCACTCAGAAAGATCTACTTTCACATGCATATCTTTTTAACAAGTATATACTGATACATTGATCATGCAAGTTTCACCATTTGATACCTAACCATACTAACTTCACTCACCATATTTATCCAAAGAACACATAACCAAATAAACCCAAATAAAATTAATCTATGCATTAATGTGAGATATTTGATTTAAAATAAAATAAAATGGAGAATGATGCAAATATAAAAAAATGATGTACATCTTCAAGCAAAAAAAATTCTAATGACACAAGGCATTTTTTGTAATTCCTAAACATCTTGGAGATATCCCTAGTCACCCAATTTGAGCCCAGACATAATGAAAGGAGATAATTTTTTGAATAACCCTCAATATTTCAATAGCCAGGGGAAGGTAGCTTTTCAACAGTTTTCCTTGACATTTAACTATTAAAGAAAAATATTCTTTTACATCAATCATGTGACCGAGGGATGAGAAAATACAAAGAACGTTCCTTGCCACAAAAAACAAAAAAGTAAAAAAGCCCGCTGAGAATCCTAAATTAATATCTCAGGCAAAAGTTAGGGCAAAAGTGCAATATCAAGGATCACAAAAGGAACCCTTAATGAAAAATTATCGCCTTAATCATAGGCCATCCTTATCAAAACCTCAAAAATTCTCACAATAGTTGAATGTCATGTTTGAAAACTGTTGAAAATAAGATAAAGAAGAAAGGTGAATGGTGGGTATGAGAAACACAAATTTTGAGGCTTATATCCTTTTGTTGAAAACCCTTAGCCTAGCCACGATACAAGCTTAAAAAGACCTTGTTGAAGACTTATTTGCCTAAGATGTGCATCATGACAAAAACAAATGCTGACTCCACAAGTCTCGTAAAGTTTGGATAAAATATCTCATCTTTAATGCATAAATTAAAATTTATTATCATCATCATCATATCAACACAAGCTCAAACACAAATTAAATATCATCAACCACAATCAAAGCTCAATCATCTATCCTTCATAACTTCACCATCACTCATAAGTCATACTCAAATTCAATTCTATCATAGCCACCACCAAATTGAATTCTATCATAGCCACCGTCACATCTACATTAGTCAAACCTAAATTGAATTCTATCATCATCATCACCACCATATCTACCCAAGCCAGACATAAATTTTATCCACTACCACATCACCACTCATAGCCCAAACACTTACCAAAATTTGCATGATCATTGTTTTAAAAGTTACACATGAAATAAAGAGCAATAAATACAAAGGAAAATTGGAAGCTTCTCAAACTGGGGCAGATTTTCAAATGATTCATGACCTAGAACTTGACAATCTAAGCTTACCAAATCAATATGGATATGAATCGGATTATCTCACACTGGGGCAGTGGAAAGTCACAAGAAGATCAAACTGGGGCAAATTTTGGTGTTGATCACATTTTCTAGTGGAAAGTCAGAAGAAGCCAAAACTGGAGCAATGTAGAAGTGATTTCTCATGATTGTATTAGTTCAATCAATCACAAGAAGTTAAAATCTCTCAATCAGACACAAGAAAGATCTTCGATTATCATCTTGAAGAAAGAACGACGCATTGTTTAAGGCTTCTACTTTCCATCGAGTCAAAGCATCTAAGGGTGTTCAAAGGAAAGAGCAAAAAAAAAAAAAAAAGAGAGTGTTTGGTTGAAAACCCACATGGGCAACCTAGAAAAAGGTGAGGGGTCCTAAGTCGAAAACCTATGAAGGCGACTTGAGATCGTTATAAAATGAGAGAATTCCCGACAGATGCCTACATATGGTATTATGGGCAAATATTAGGGAAATTTAAATGAACTCCCCGAATTGAAGACTTGCTACTGCATATCACCAATCACCCAAACTGGGGCAATCTTTTGGAGAATCTAAGTTGTAGCCTCCCGGGTGAAGACAAGAGTTCATAACAATCACATTGGGGCAATTTTTGCTGTTACAAAAAATATCAACACTTTTAAGAGAAATTCTAAGCAAACCTACACTCGGGCAAAATAGTTGGGTTTAGTCATTGTCTTCAAGATCATACTGAAGCGGTTTATTGATCACTTGAAGAAAAAGGTGTCTTCAGGTAAACTGAGGCAGATATGGATGAGTGAAAAGTTATGATGCCACTCAACAGGAGACAACAAGGACTACTTTAGTCGAGTCTACAAAATTTGATGAATTTCATACACAAGATAAAAAAAAACAAATTGAACCATAAGTGATGCATTAGAACATTTGTGCACGAGTCTTACTCCTCATTCCATTCAAACAAAATACATAGTACTCATATCATACATGACATACATACATTAAAGCATAACTATACTTATCAATGCATAGTCATATTCATAAACCAATCATTATTGCACAAAAAAAAAAAACAAAAAAACAAAAAAAAACATGGCATAATCATATATTGCATATAATCATGCATTCAAACATATATCTTTATATTATTCTTCAAATAAGCAAAAAAAAAATAAAAAATAAAATAAAACATTGCATTACACATAACCATGCATTCAAACATATGTTTTTACATTACTCTTCCAATAAGCAGAAACAAATCATTGTATTGCATATAACCAAATATTCAAACATGCATCTCTACATCATTCCTCTAATAAACATAAACAAACAAACCAAAAATTGCATATCAACATACATTCATACATAATGCATGCATTAACAACCGGTGCAGAACATTACTTTCCACAAATGAATTTTCTAGCTTCACACCAAAACCTCCATTATGGTAGCATGGGTGCCTCAGCAAATCCCTGAATCATTTTGGCAGCACGGGTGCCTCAGCAAATCCCTGAATCCTTTCGGCAGCATGGGTGCCTCAGCAAATCCCTGAATCGTTTCGGCAGCATGGGTGCCTCAGCAAATCCCTGAATCCTTTCAGCAGCATGGGTGCCTCAGCAAATCCCTGAATCGTTTCGGCAGCATGGGTGCCTCAGCAAATCCCTGAATCATCACGGCAAACGCGGGAACTGCCTCAACAAATCCCTGGTCGATCACGACAAACGCGAGAACTGTCTCAACAAATCCCTGGTCCATCACGGCAAACGCGGGAACTGCCTCAACAAATCCCTGGTCCATCACGACAAGCGCGGGAACTGCCTCAACAAATCCCTGGTCCATCATGGCAAGCGCGGGAATTGCCTCAACAAATCCCTGTTCCACCAGCAAGCATCGACCTGCTTCATCAAATTCGATACCTTTCCCAATGGCCCTTTTCTGAGCCTCGACAAAATAATGTTCACTTCTTTACTCGTTACTTACCATGATATCTCTCAAACCTCGGTTTGCTTGCTATCCGGTAAGCAACAAGTAAAGAAGGGCAGCTGTGAACACCCAATTTTTTCCGGCCCAGAAAAAGGTCCAAAAAACTTTGTAAATAAAAAGAATAAATTAAATTCATTATATTTATTTTGACATTTTCCAAAATTTTAATATTTGATGAATATAAATAATTAAACTATTTTTATGAATCTTTTATAATTATTTTTGAAAATATAACAAAACAAAATCAAGTTCCTAAATCCAAGTGATTAGGTTAACTGAAAATTCAAAAAATAATAATAAATAAATCAATGACATTAGGGTTCCTAAATCCAAGTATAATAATAAACAAAACATCACTTTCTTGCTTTACAAAGACACTCACCAAACCCTATATTGTCTTTATTTTGTGATAAAGAAGAAAAGTTAAGTTGGCTAAGAATTGCTAAACCAAATTAGGATGATGTATGAATCATTTAAAAGAAAAATTAAACTTAATAAAGCATTAGCTCTTAACTTTGTAGACTTTGGAAGTGTATAATAGTTTTCCGTAAAACTTTGTAAAAATTGAATGCACAAAAGTGTAATTGAAAATGAAGCTTAGTTGTGCTTCAAGTGTGTTTCGGTTCAGAGGATTAAGATGATATTTTTAGAGTTTATAAGGTTCCAAGTGAATTGCAAGAGGTAAATAATATTTGGGAAGAAACTAGTTCGTTTGGGAAGATGTTGATTGAGTTTCAAATTAAAAATTGCAGTAACGACACATAATAGTCAGTTATTGTGTTGTGGTAATTGGTTAGTAACATATAATCTATACTAAGTTTCAAGTAATCTACTACATTGTTTCATAACATGTTACTTGGTTTCCTAAAAGCCCGTTTTTAGAATTTTGTAACTCATTTTCATCGGTTTAAAACTTTGTAAAATTTTTATAAAAAATCTTGGTCTTGCTTGATTTACATTTTAGGGCAATGGAGTTTTAAAGAAAGGAGGAGTATACTATATAGGAAGAGAAAACCCATGTTAAATCAATCAAGAAGCCAATGTGAAGGATTTGGTTTGTCATCACCAAAAAATGGAAGATTGTGAAGATTATGATATGAAGTTATCAAGTACTTCACAAAATGAAGTTCTAATTTTTGAAGAACATGATGACTTAGAGCATGTGAAGCTTAATGAGAACCCGCCTATGTAAGTAAAAGATAGTAAACTAAGAGGGGCAAATGTGAATTAGTTTTATGCCACAATATCATAAATTCAAAAAATAATAATAAATAAATCAATGACATTAGGGTTCCTAAATCCAAGTGATTAGGTTAACCGAAATTTGAATCCAAAGTAGCTTTATTTTATTTATTTTTAGTATTTTCGAAATTATGATATTAAATTAATAAAAAAATAATTAAAACTATTTTATGGTTTTTTTATAATTATATTTCGAATTTATAAAAATAATTAGATAAAGATGCTTGACATATTCCAATTAACTCCTATTTGGATTCAAAAAAACTAACAATTAATAGGTGGTCAAATCGGTGCTAGTTAGTCTCCTAAAATCAAGAAATTTGGTTAACAAAGTTGAGATATTAATTAACTTAATTTTGGGGATTTGGTGGTTAAATTTTCACTATAAATAGAGCTTAGGTTAAACAAAAAGTTAGACACTGGAAACACTAAAAAGCTCTGCCAAGAAAGTCACATACACTAAGAGAGAGAAAAGACTATATTTTACTTTCAGAGCGATCCAGTGGAGGCAGGTTCATGCCATTCCCATCCACATGCGTAGACATTGAATCACAGCAGTCAGATCTGCTTACTTTCCATTCCTTCACGTTGACCACAGACCCAGCCAATCAGACCAAGAAAAGTGTCCCAGCTACGGTACACTGTGTCACACTGAATCACTGCACCTGTGAGGAACAGGGGATTCCATGCGGATGAGTTCACCACACGGTTCTATGCACCTCCCATGCAGCGCGTGACAAGCCGCCACGTGTGCATCTGTGTAAGTCATCCTCCACTCATCCAATCAGAGACTGACACGTGTCCTCCATTCATCTAAGCCAACACACAGGATCCAGACCCTCACAATGTAAAGAAAACTCTCCTTTTTTTTAATCTAAGTATGTTATTCTACCTTATTTATCTTATAATCTAACTAATTTTCAATAATATTATTTTGAATGAATTAAACTATAAATTTTATTTTTAATAAAAAAATCACTAATTAATATTATCCAATAATAACAATATGCATTAAAAACTAGAATTTTAAGGATAATGGGTATTGGGTAATCATAAAAAATAATAAAATCTCATCAAATCTTATCATTTTTAACAAATAACTAGTAATCTCTTTTTTTATTTTATTCTTCTCACATTTTTAGCAATTCATTTTATCCTAATTATTTAATAATCCCTAAATATTTCTTTTTTATAATAAAATTGCAAATCATGTCTCTACAAAAATTTAATGTTTTTTAAACAAAAACATTACCAACAAGCACTATTCAAAAATGAATTAATTTTGAGATGTAATCAAAGATGGAGAGAAGGTCGCCCTGGAGGCCTCTTTCTTCTCAGATCATCTTCGAAAGGTCGCGCTACGCCGCTTCTTTTCAATCGATTAAATCTCAAAATCAATTTAGTTCAATTTTTTAAATAACAAAATAAAAAAAACATTTTTCAATGATAAACAAAACTTGCAAAATATATATTTTTGACTAAAAAAAATATTTTATTTAATTAAAATACACTCAACCAACAAACCTTTTTCTACTTAAAGAACTACGTAAGCCTTGATCCCCTTAATGGGGTACGTAGGACCAAAGTCAATATTGTCAGGCTCAATAATAAAAATAAATAATTTTTTGCATAATAAGTAACTAATTAATAAGACAATTTAATAAATAATAATAATAATAATAATAAAGTCATATATTTTAATGAAGGGTACCGCTTAAGGCGGGCGGGTAGGATGCTAATACCTTCCCTACCTTGTGACTGACTCCCGAACCTGGATATCAAAAATCCAAAAGCCCACGTAATTGGGCTTAAAATATTTTTCTACATTTTTAACTATAAAATGTAGTGGCGACTCTAAACAAAGTCGTGCAGCCGAAAATCGGGGCGCGACAAAATCTAACTGCGTAGCTGTAAAATAGAGTATAGGGAAGAAAGAGATACCCCAATTTTATGGAAATATTATTTTTAAATGACCACATGTGTTGCATTATCATCATAGCCCAATTTATGGAAGTATTATTTTTAATAGCATATATTAGTTGTGGTTCCATATCTTTGATTTGCAAATGATTTGAAAACTTTGGGGCTGCAACATAGCTAAGAAAATAATGCAACACTCGATCATTTAAAGTGATATTTCTAATAGATAGGATATCTCGGTTTTTCTCAAACTCAACCACTACCATATGCTTTTTTACTTTCTATTTCACTTTGTGGAAATCTACATATGGAATAGTAGATTTCTTGATATTGATTTCTTCCCATAGACAATAAAGTCCAAAGCCAAATTCTGTTCCTATTAAAGGTATTTTGAGACAAATTGAACTAAACATTCTCATGTCCGTGACAATTTCTTATCCTTTGACAAATGAAAATAATTTATTATTCCTTACGTTTAAATTGCAATAAAATACCCTCACAAGTTTGGAGTAATAGGCATGTTGTTCCTCACATAACTCAAAAAATATTGGATGCCTATGGAGTGCAGGGAAATGGAAATTTCAACTTCAAAAATCCCTAACGTGCCATACTTAGGAGTAATCAATGACCATCCAAGGAAGTATTCCTAGAACATTGAGTGTTTCTCATTGTTTTCAAGAAGCCTCGATAAATTCAGTGGATTAGTCTTAGAAAAATTTGGTTCACTCCTTTGAGTAGCATTAGAGTGTTGCTTCCTGGTTCTTGACGTAGAAGCCATGAAAATTGAGATTTTCGAAATCTAGGTTTTGAGATTTTTGAAATTGGGGTTTTTTGATTTAGTCCTCAAGCATTGAAATTTCTAGTTAGAATGTGTTTAGAATAAAAATATGATATGTTTAGTCACAAATTTCAAGAAAAACGAGCAAGAAATGGTATTTCTAGAGTGTGGAGGGGGTACCACGAGTTTGAGAAGATGAAAAATTGTGAAAAAAATGGAAGAGACACTTATAAAGAGACTCAAGGTAATTCGTTACTCATGTAGAGTAATTGATTACTCAACTATTGAAATCCCAATTTCTAGAAATTCAAGTCAGATAATCAATTACTCTCTAGAGTAATCGATTACCCAATCTCCCTATTTCATCTAGTAATCAATTACTCATCAGAGTAAACGGTTACTGCCATCATATATTGAATTTTTCTGGTATCCCAATACTTGGTAATCAATTACTCTACCATGGTAATCACTATAGACCAAAAAACATGTAAAACTGAAGAATTTAAACACATATTAGAATAAGTAGGCATGCAATAAACATCATGAAGCAAACTTGTAATCATATAAACACGATTTAGAATAAGTCAGCTTCATCTAAAATGCATAGTTCTCTTCAAATTTGGTAAAAAGGTTTTTTTTCTAAAGGTGTAGTAAATATATTTGCGAGTTGATCATGATTATCAACAAACTCTAAAAGAACATCTTTATTTTGTACAAGGTCCCTTAGGAAGTGATGCCTTATATCTATGTGCGTGGTTCTAGAATGTAGAATTGTATTCTTTGTGAGGTTTATAGCACTACTGTTATTGCATTTCAAAGGAATGCACCTTAAGTCCAAACTATAATCATGTAACTATTGTTTGAGCCAAAACACTTGGACAAAACAACTACATGGTGCTATGTATTCCGCCTTAGTAGTACTTAGAGAGACACACTATTTATTACATGACCATGAGACTAAGTTATTTTCTAAGATATGACAAGTACCACTAGTAATTTTCTTCTAAATTTTGAAACTAAAAAAATATGAATAGCCAACCAAGTCACAAACACTTCCCTTAGGATACCACAATTCAACATCCGTTGTTCCTTTCAAATATTTCATAATTCATTTTACAACAACAAGACGTGACTCTTTAGGTTTAGATTGATATTGTGTACACAAACATATACTAAACATGACATCAGATGTACTAGCAGTAAAATGAAGAAGGGAACCAATCATGCCTCGATACTTGACTATATCCTTGCAGTATTTGCACTGTTTGACAAAGATGTCATCCTCCCTTTGTTTGATCTGTAGTCCAAGAAAGTAATTTAACTTTCTCATCATGGACATTTCAAATTCACCTTGCATTATCTTACCAAACTCACTACACAAATCATTGTTAGTTGAACCAAAAATAATATCATCCACATATATTTTTACAAGTAAAGTATGATGATTTATTTTCTTTATAAAAAGTGTAATATCAATATTTCCTTTAACAAAAAAGTATATTCTGCATATATTAGATATGATTGGAAATTTAAAGAACATGCATATGCAAGAAATAGCCTCAAGTATAGCAACAGGAGCAAATGTTTCATCAAAATCAATTCCCTCCTCCTAGTTATAGCTTGTGCTACAAGCCTAGCTTTATTTCTAATCATAATTCCATTTTCATCATATTTGTTTCGGAAAACCCATCAAGTTCCTATAACATGTTTATTCTTAGCTCTAGGAACAAATTCCCAAACCCTATTTGTCTCAAATGATTGAGCTCTTCTTGCATAACAAAAATTCAGTGTTCATCATCAGTAGTATCATTAATTTTTGTTGGAACTTGGTTGTGGGTGTGAAATCTAAAAAAATCTCTATAAGAATGAGATTGCAACTAATGGGGGGGGGGGGTGAATTAGTTGACTAAAATTATGGCTACTTTTTCTGCAAAATCAAGAGTTAATGTGCAGCTGAAAATATATGTAGAAAATTAACAAGTAAAACTCAAAGAGATAAGGGAGAAGAGAATACACAAGGATTTTTATACTGGTTCATCTTCTTGTCCACCGAAAACTACGTCCAGTACTCTTGCAGCACAAGATATTTTTCCATTAAAGATTATGAGTTGCAATTACGATATCTCACCCTGAGATCTCTATGTACCTTACACACTCCCTAATCCTTATTCACTCTTGGAAAAACCCCTTTCCAAGTGATTCTAATCCCCTTTCTTATGACACCCTTGTGAAAGAAAATATTCTAGAATAACAATGAAAAATGTTCAACAATGGCGGAATTGCCTTTACAAGTTTGAAAGTAATGTAACTTGCAATCCAATGAACTCTTTTGTATACTTAATAATAATGTTCCTTATTAGTTGGTAAACTTGAAACACTTTCTGATGTGAACCCAAATGATCCTAAGGAGGATAATGAGGAATGAAGAAGCATAGGTGGGCCCATGACAAGGGCAAGGGCCAAATGTGTACACAATGCACTTAGCCTACTCATTCAAGACATCAAGGGAATTCCCCTAAGCTCAAACCAAGGGAGTCACCTCTTTTATTACATCACCTTACATGTGGGCCAATGTGGGGAAAATAATTCCCAACCCTTTTAATAGGGCACGACCATGTTCTAAACATGGCTAGGACACATTTATTGTGTCCTAAGATGTTTTCGTTCAGCATTTAATTTGTCTTTTACTTTTTAAATTTCAGAATAAATGAAGTCCTTGAAAAACATTAAATAAGGTCAATACAATTTGGGCATTTCGTGCAAAGCATTCAAGCCAAAGTCAAGCATGGAGGATTGCCATCCAAGCCTAGCAATTATGTGTCGTCCACAAAGTTGTGTCATCAAGTCAAGCATGACTTAAATGTACCGCCCATCTTCAAGAAGAATTTTGTGCCGTCCACTTAATTGTGCCATCAAGTCAAGCATGACTTAAGTGTGCCGCCCATCTTCAAGGGGAATTATGTGCCGTCCACAAAGTCTTGCACACTTAATTGAGCCGTCCATTATCAAGACAAACTTGGACTCAAGTGTGTCGCCCATCATAAAAGCCTAACATGGAGAGTTGTTGTGTCGTCCACCTATAATTCATTCATGATTAATTCAAAGTGCTTTTTCGTGCAAGGCATTCAAATTCACATTGAATCATGAAGACCATTAATTCATGAAGACCACAACTCCAAGGGAGCCGAATTCCTCATCAAAAGTGCAATGAAACCGAGACCTAGTCTTTGCAAACAATTAAGGCTTTTTCATGGAAATTCAAAGTTTTCATTTATGTGTAATTTGAATTCTTAGATTTTTCGGTTAGAACTAATTGACCAACCATGAGTTTGCCTATAAGTGTAATACTTGCGGATTGAATGAATTAAGTTTGATTTCGAGTAAAATTACAAGGATATTTCCTTTTGTGTGAGAGTGAATCTTCTCCTAACTTCTTGGCTGAACCAAGATTAGAAATTCTTATCAAGAACCACGTTCTTGTGGCGAATATCACCCGACTTATCAACATCATTGTTGTGGCGCCATTCACCTTTCATTCCTTACCATCTTCTTTTTATCCTTTACCATTTCCTTGCTGCCAAAAATTCACCTTCAAAGACAACCCATAAAACCGTGGGTTAAGAATACCAAACAAGATAGATTGTTGTAAAAAGGATCTCCTGAAAAGGTTCTCATTAAGTGGTATTCAGAGCTAAGGTTCTTGCTTGATGTATCAAAATTTTCTTCTTGTTGGCCGTGTGTTACCTTCTCTGTACTACATCCCAAAAACAAAAACCAAAAACAAAAAGTGTCAAAGTTTTCTTTTGTTGGCCGAGAGTCTTCTTATTATTTCTTACATCCCAAAAACAAAAACCAAAAACAAAAGTGTCAAAGTTTTATTTTGTTGGTCGTGAATCCTCTTATTTTTATTACATTCCAAAAACAAAAACCAAAAAGTGTCAAAAACAAAGTGTCAAGTCCAAAACCGAAAACCAAAAGTGTCAAGTCCAAAACCGAAAACCACAAAGTGTCAAAATTCCATACATAAAACTGTGTCACAATTCTTGCTAAGTTGGGTGTTTCTTTCACAATTAGTGATTCTGCCTTGGTTCATTCAAGAAACCGTGGAGGAGAGTGAGTGTTGAGTGAAACACAAGTGAGTTTTTGATAGTTACATTTTCCACAAAAAATTTGAGTGAGTTGAGTGATACATTTTCCACTAAATATTTGAGTGAAACACATAGTGAGTTGAGAGAAAATGTCTAGTGAAAGTGAGAGTCCAATAATGCCCCCTAGTACAACAACACTTTATGCTAGGATGACAACACAATTTGAAACTCTAAGAAGGGAGATGGAGCAAATGAGAGTGGAGAATGATAGGAGGTTTGGATATCGTGAAAACGATTATTCAAGTGATGAAGAAGAAGGAAGGAGGAGAGCAAGGAGAGGGGCACGAAGGGGGGAGAAACTTGAGGGGGTTAAAATTAAGGTTCCCACCTTTATTGGGAAAAATGACCTGGAGGCTTATTTAGAATGGGAACTTAAGATGGAACAAGTGTTTGAATGGAATTCTTACCAAGAGAGTGAGAAAGTTAAGGTGGCTGCTCTTGATTTCAAGGAGTATGCCTTGATTTGGTGGGATCAACTCAATAAGGAAAGAAGGAGGGCTAGAGCCGAGGCTATTAACACTTGGGTGGAGACGAAAGTGTTAATGAGAAGAAGATTTGTCCCTAGTTCATACCAAAGGGATATTCACAACAAACTCTAAAGACTCACTCAAGGGTCTAAGAGTGTTGATGAATACTTTAAAGAAATGGAATTAGCTTTGCTAAGGTCCAATTTTGAGGAGGATAGGGAGGCTACTATGGCAAGGTTCTTACATGGTTTAAACCAAGAAATCCAA
>NC_032022.1:5749396-5760079 GCF_001865875.1 Lupinus angustifolius
GTGATGAGGAGGAAGATGATCATGAGGAGGAAAGTGTTACCATTCCCGAAGGTGACTTGTTCATGGTGAGGAGGCTCTTAGGAAGCCAAATCAAGGAGGAGAATGCAAGTCAAAGGGAAAACATCTTCCACACAAGATGTTTTGTGGATGGTAAGCTTTGCTCTTTAATTATTGATAGTGGAAGCTGTGCTAATATGGTTAGTGCAATATTAGTCTCAAAACTTAATCTTGTGACTTAGTTACATCCCACTCCTTACCGATTGCAATGGTTAGGTGAGGTTGGGGAAATGATTGTCAATAAGCAAGCTGAAATAAGTTTTTCAATTGGGAAATTTGTGGATTCTGTGGTATGTGATGTGGTTGACATGGATGCGAGCCATTTACTTTTGGGCCGTCCATGGCAATATGATAAGAAAACCACACATGATGGCCGAACTAAAAAGTTCTCTTTTGAGCACCAAAATCGCAAGGTTGTGCTATCCCCTCTGTCTCCTAAGCAAGTGAGTGAGGATAAAAAAAATTGAGGAAAAGATTGATTTGGAGAGAAAAGAAAGGGAGAGAGAAAATTTGTGTGAAAATCCAAGTGAAAAGAAAATAAAAATGAGTGAATCAAACAAGAGCAAAAAGAGTAAGATTGTGAAAAAAGAGGGGTATATGGCAACAAAAGGAGATATAAAACATGCTTTGATCTCAAAGCAACCATTGTACCTACTTTTTAGTAGGGAGTTTTGCCTAACCACTAACCCTTCTAAGGAAGGAAGTTTGCTTATGTTTGTTGAAAATCTTTTGCAGGAATTTGGTGATGTGTTCCCTCAAGAAGTGCCTCATGGGTTACCACCATTGAAAGGTATTGAGCATCACATTGATCTCATACCGGGTGCATCCCTACCTAATAGGCCAGCCTATAGGTGTAACCCAACCGAGACCAAAGAAATCCAAAACCAAATTGAGGAGTTGATGCAAAAGGGATGGATCCAAGAGAGCCTAAGTCCTTGTGCGGTTCCAATCATTTTGGTACCCAAAAAGAATTGGTACTTGGAGGATGTGTACATATTTTAGAGCCGTGAACAACATAACGGTAAAGTATAGACATCCTATCCCAAGGTTGGATGATATGTTGGATGAAATGTATGGAGCCACCACTTTTTCAAAAATTGATTTAAAAAGTGGCTACCATCAAATTCGGATCCGAGAAGGTGAAGAATGGAAAACTACCTTTAAAACTACTTATGGTTTATATGAATGGCTTATTATGCCATTTGGGCTAACAAATTCCCCAAGCACTTTTATGCGTTTAATGAACCATGTTTTAAGAGATTTTTTGGGTAAATTTGTTGTGGATTATTTTGATGATATCTTGATTTACTCTAAAACCTTAGATGAGCATCATGAACATCTAAGGGCTGTTTTGATTGTCTTGAGAAAAGAAAAATTATATGCTAATGTTGAAAAATGTACTTTTTGTGTGGACCATGTGATTTTTCTGGGTTTTATGATCAATGCCAATGGGGTCCATGTGGACCAAGAAAAGATCAAGGCCATTCAAGATTGGCCTACTCCCAAAACCGTGACCGAGGTTAGGAGTTTTCGTGGGTTAGCAAGCTTCTATAGGAGGTTTGTTAAGGATTTTAGCACCTTGGCTTCACCCCTTAATGAACATGTGAAAAAGAATGTTGTTTTTCATTGGGGTGAGAAACAAGAGGAGGCCTTTAACAAACTTAAGGCCACACTTACTAGTACACCTGTTTTAATGCTTCCAAATTTTGCTAAATCATTTGAGTTAGAATGTGATGCTTATAACATTGGAATTGGAGCTGTTTTGATGCAGGAAGGTCATCCAATCTCTTATTTTAGTGAGAAGTTAAGTGGAGACGCCCTTAATTACTCTACTTATGATAAGGATTTGTATGCCTTGGTAAGGGCACTACAAACTTGGCAACACTACCTACTTTCCAAGGAATTTGTGATTCATAGTGATCATGAGTCCCTTAAATATCTTAAGAGCCAAGGTAAGTTGAATAAAAGGAATGCAAGATGGGTTGAGTTCTTGGAACAATTCCCATATATGGTAAAACACAAGAAAGGCAAGGCCAATGTGGTGGTCTATGCTCTTTCTAGGAGGCACACATTGCTCTCCACTTTGGAGACCAAGCTGTTTAGTCTAGAATGCATAAAAGAATAATATGAGCATGACAAATATTTTTCACAAATTTATGTTGCTTGTATGCATTCTGCCCATAATGGGTATTTTAGGCACAATGACTTCTTATCTAAAGCAAAACAATTGTGTGTGCCTAAAAGCTCCATTAGGGATGTGTTGGTAAGGGAATCCCATGAAGGGGGTCTAATGGGGCACTTTGGTGTACAAAAGACTTTAGACATGTTAAAAGAACACTTTTATTGGCCACGTATGAAACAAGACGTGCAAAACTTTTGTAAAAGATGCATAACATGTAAAAAGTCCAAATCAAGGGTCATGCCACATGGCCTTTACACTCCATTAACCATACCAGATTCACCTTGGATGGATATATCCATGGACTTTTTTTTGGGGCTGCCTAAGACAAAGAAAGGCAATGATTCAATCTTTGTGGTTGTTGATAGATTTTCAAAAATGGCACATTTTATTCCATGTAAAAAGATTGATGATGCTAACCAGCTTGATGATTTGTTTTTCAGGGAAGTGGTAAGGCTCCATGGATTACCACAAAGTATAGTAAGTGATAGGAACATCAAGTTCCTTAGTCACTTTTGGAGGACCCTATGGGGAAAAATTGGCACTAAGCTCCTCTATTCAACTACTTATCATCCTCAAACGGATGGGCAAACTGAAGTTGTCAATAGGACTCTTTCCACCCTCCTAAGGACCGTGATAAAAAATAATTTAAGGTCATGGGAGGAATGTTTACCTCATGTTGAGTTTGCATATAATAGAGCAACTCATAGCACTACTGAATTTTCTCCTTTCGAAATTGTATATGGATTCAATCCACTAGCACCTCTTGATTTGTTGCCTATTCCTAATGTGTTTATTTTGAAGCATAAGGATGGATGGACTAAGGCGGAGTATGTTCAAAAACTACATGAACAAGTCAAGGTTCAAATTGAGAAAAAGAATGCAAGCTATGCAACGCAAGCCAACAAAGGGCGTAAACAAGTGCTATTTGAACCCGGAGATTGGGTTTGGGTACATATGAGGAAGGAAAGGTTTCCTGAACAAAGGAAATCCAAACTTCTTCCTAGAGGAGACGGACCATTTCGAGTGTTGCATAAAGTGAATGACAATGCCTACAAACTTGAACTTCCAAGTGAGTATGGTAACATAAGTGCTACATTTAATGTTTCTGACTTAACTTTTTTTGATATAGGTGATGGAGAATTAATTTCGAGGTCGAAATCCTTTCAAGAAGGAGGGGATGATGTGAAACCAAATGAGCCTAAGGAGGATAATGAGGAATTAAGAAGCATAGGTGGACCCATGACAAGGGCAAGGTCCAAACGTGTACACAATGCACTTAGCCTACTCATTCAAGACATCAAGGGAATTCCCCTAAGCTCAAACCAAAGGAGTCACCTCTTTTATTACATCACCTTACATATGGACCAATGTGGGGAAAATGATTATCAACCCTTTTAATAGGGCACGACCATGTTCTAGACATGTCTAGGACACATTTATTGTGTCCTAAGATGTTTTCATTCAGCATTTAATTTGTTTTATACTTTTTAAATTTCAGAATAAATGAAGTCCTTGAAAAACATTAAATAAGGTCAAGACAACTTGGGCAGTTCGTGCAAAGCATTCAAGCCAAAGTCGAGCAGGGAGGATTGTCGTCCAAGCCTAGCAATTTTGTGCCGTCCACAAAGTTGTGTCATCAAGTCAAGCATGACTTAAATGTGCCGCCCATCTTCAAGAAGAATTTTATGCCGTCCACTTAATTGTGCCATCAAGTCCAGCATGACTTAATTGGGCCTCCCATCTTCAAGGGGAATTATGTGTCGTCCACAAAGTCTTGCAAACTTAATTGAGTCGTCCATCATCAAGACAAGCGTGGACTCAAGTGTTCCGCCCATCATAAAAGCCTAAGATGGAGAGTTGTTGTGTCGTCCACCTATAATTCATTCATGATTTATTCAAAGTGCTTTTTCGTGCAAGGCATTCAAATTCACATTGAATCATGAAGACCATTAATTCATGAAGAACACAACTCTAAGGGAGCCGAATTCCTCATCAAAAGTGCAATGAAACCGAGACCTAGTCTTTGCAAACAATTAAGACTTTTTCATTGAAATTCAAAGTTTTCATTTATGTGTAATTTGAATTCTTAGATTTTTCGGTTAGAACTAATTGACCAACCATGAGTTTGCCTATAAGTGTAATACTTGCGGATTGAATGAATTAAGTTTGATTTCGAGTAAAATTACAAGGATATTTCCTTTTGTGTGAGAGTGTATCTTCTCCTAACTTCTTGGCTGAACCAAGATTAGAAATTCTTATCAAGAACCACGTTCTTGTGGCGAATGTCACCCGACTTATCAACATCATTGTTGTGGCGCCATTCACCTTTCATTCCTTACCATCTTCTTTTATCCTTTACCATTTCCTTGCTGCCAAAAATTCACCTTCAAAGGCAACCCATCAAACCGTGGGTTAAGAACACCAAACAAGATAGATTGTTGTAAAAAGGATCTCTTGAAGAGGTTCTCATCACTTTCACTTTAAGCAACTTCAGAAAAATTAACTTTGAAATTTTAAGAACTTGTTGCCAAAAGTGTAGAAAATTATTTCAGAATGTGTGTAAGAGCTTTTGAAATTTGTATGAGAGTTGTGTGTGTTTGTATGTGAGATTCAATGCCTTTAATCTATTACTAAAAGACGGTAATGTAATACTCTGATCATTTTTAAGTTGTATAACTCTTTTCTCACACACGTAACCTGTTATTTAGATGCAGTAACCTGTTACACACTATTTTTGAAAATTGTTTTGAATATTTTGAAGTGTTTCAATTTTATTTTAAAATAGTTTGAACGTTACTACTATTGTATAATCAAGAGTATATGATAGAAGTACCTATATAGACTTAGACTAATTTGTCTTGTAGCTTTGTCTTTATTGTCTTCGTAAGTATTCTTCATTTTCTTCTTTTACGTGATGTTGGTGTCTTCATCAAAACCATGCCAAGTTCAGGAGCAAAGATCTTCTTTACAACCTCCCCCTTTTTGATGATGACAAACCAATATCTTCTTTAAAAGTGTAGTTTTCTGAGAGCAGCATACTTTGTGATATTCTTGACTTATCTTGAGTATGCTCCCCCTATTTTGAATGCTCCCCCTTTCATTTGGAGTTATGTGCCTGAAATGTTTTAAACAGAAAATACACTCTCCCAACTTTTCTCCTCCTTTTGACTTCATCAAAAAGTAGAAAAGCCAAGAGTTTCCAGCACAATATACATATACATCATAAAATATGTATATGACAAGCATAAAGGTAATCATATGATATAAAATAAACATCACAATAAAAACAATATAAAGCAAATTTTGTCTAACGATATAAAATGATTACAACCATAAAAACAGAAGTACATTGTTCAATAATATGCATCAAAACAAAACAGAAATCCTAGACACAATCTAAGACTCAGGCTTAGAGCTGTCTTCATCAATGTCCATGGTACTCAACTTAGAAGAGAGACGATGAAGTTCAAACTGGATTTGTTGGTTCTGAGTATCAAAGGTATCCATCTGGTTGGTGATGTAGCCTCGAAGAGAAATTAACTCATCCATAATCATCTGATTTGAAGGCTTGACAATAAATGAGGAATATTGAGCATGAAACTAAGAAGGTTGAGGTTCAGGAGGGTTAGGATTGGTAGGTTCTGGTTGATTAACTAATGCATTGGGTCTATCATATTGATGCTTATAGGTGCGACAGTTAATAGGATCTATGGAGAAACCCATTTTATGGACAACTTCCACATCAATCTTGCTTTCGCGAAGATCTAGAGCAACCTTGGTTTCACCATTAGTAGAAACACCGAAATGTTCAAGAATATTGGTTATGAAAATTGCATAGGACAAGGGGCTTTGAGTTCCTCGAACATTCCACCTTTGTCTCATTATCATATGAACCCAATTGATTTTGATGTTAAACTTCATCGCGTACATCAATTGGAGTTCTATGTCACTAATTTGAGAATGGTTTGAAAATTTTGGTAAAATAACATAGCTCGGAAAATAATGATGCAAACGATCTTCAAGTTTGAGATGTCCAGCATATATGATATCTCTATTTTTAACAGTTTCACCAAAGCCATGTTGCTTACGCATTTCTATTTTCTCTTTAGAAATTCTATACATAGAATGGTAGAAATCATTTCGATCATAGTTATCCCATTCATATACAAGGCCGAAACCTGTTATGCTACCTTGATTGAGTATGTTACAGAATAATGAACTAAAAGTTTTTAAATCCAAAACAATGTCTTTTCCTTTCACATAGGAAGTAAGATGATTTTTCCGAAAGTTTATGTTACAGTAAAATACTCGAACAAGTTCAAGATAAGTGATGTTTGTTTCACAGCAAAAGTCAAAAATATTTTGTTGTCGTAAAAGATAAGGAAAAAAAATTTGAAACTCAAAATTCCCTACATTACCATATTTCGGAGTAAAAATACCTTGACCATGAAAGTGCTCTTTAAAGACTTTATGTTGCTCATCATTAGTAAGAAGTCTTATCAAATCCAGAGGTTTAGACTCCAAAGATGAAGTTCCTTGGTTCCTTTGAGTTACATTTGAGCATTGCTTCTTTGATCTAGAAGAGGAAGCCATGAATTGAGGTTTTTGAGTTTTTAGGTTTTTGGGTTTTGGAGATTTGGGGGGTTTTTGATTTAGGCAACTAAACATGAAAATAATGGTGTAGAAGTGTTTAGAATTGAAAATATGATATGAATAGACACAAAAATCATCCAAAATGGATCAAAAATGAAGATTTGAGGGTTTGAGAGGGTTGAGCAAGAGAGAACACGAGTTGATGAAGAAGATGAGTTTGAAAAATGCAGAAAAAATACATATATAACGACACAGAGTAATCGGTTACTCACTTTTAAGTAATCAGTTACTCAAATTAAATTTTTTAAAATTTTCAAACAACAACATTGAGTAATCGGTTACTGAAACACGCGATTCAACCTTGTAATCAGTTACTCTCCAGTGTAATCGATTACTGACCCCATAAAAACTTATTTTTAGGCAAATTTATGCTATAAAAATGATTTTTAATCCAATAATTGAAAATTTTAAACATAAATAAACACTTTTAAGTACAAGTAGGCATGAGATAAACATAATGAAACACACATATAATCGTATAATCATGTTAAGATAGGTAAGCTTCATCAAGAATGCCGATTTCTCGTGTAATTTGTAAAAAGGTTTTTTAGCCAATGGTTTAGTGAAAATATCTGCTAGCTGGTTATGAGTATCAACGAATTCTACAGTCTCATCTTTCTTTTGGACATGGTCCCTACGGAAATGATGCCTTATATCTATGTGTTTGGTTCTAGAATGCATAATTGGACTCTTTGTGAGGTTTATAGCACTAGTATTGTCACATCTCAGAGGAATGCAACCTAAGTCTAAGTCATAGTCTCGTAATTGTTCTTGAAGCCACAACACTTGGGCACAACAACTACCTGCTGCTATATATTCAGCTTCGGTAGTGCTTAGGGCAACACATGCTTGTTCCTTGCAAGACCAAGAGACTAAATCATTTCCTAAAATATGAAAAATACCACTTGTACTTTTCCTCTCAGTTTTGCATCCATCAAAATCTGAATCCGAATAACCAATGAACTCACATATATTTCCTTTTGGATACCACAGCCCAACGTTAGTTGTGCCTTTAAAATATTTCATGATTCTCTTAACAACAACTAAGTGTGATTCTTTTGGTTTAGATTGATAGAGAGCACATGTACATACACTAAACATGATATCTGTAACCCCGAAAATCATTTCATAATTACTATATTTAATCTCTTGGAAAATGGGTAAAATGTTTTTTTATGTAACATATAACTTACAAATCATTTTTTTCCATTTTATCTATTCTCTTTCAAGACGTCACATTTTCAAACCTTTGCGGAAATAATTTCTTAATACTTAAAATGTAATTAAACGAAACACAATTCTTTTATGAATATTTCTCATTAATCAATTCTTGAATTTGTAATATGTACATCATTGTTTACAAAATACAAGGTGGAGTCTATTTAAAAATACAAATAAAAATAAAATAATGTCGGGGCGTTGGCATTACAAAAATACCCTACACGTGTTCCTTATCAAAAGAAAGAAAGGACCTCCTAGACCGGTGGTGATTTGGAAACCTCACTCGGGTCTTCCTCGATCTCCGAGTCTGAAGAGATCTCTATAACCTCCACCAAATCCTCTATGCAATTTAACTATACACAGTCATCGTCCTCGTCCTCCACCACCTCATTTGTTGCCCAATCCATCGAAGGGTCCAGGGTGTACCCCCTAGGCCCCGATGAAGTAGCCACGCTTACTCCTTCCGTCCCTCTTGGTGTTGAGTCAATAGATGAGAATTTCGGTTGGGGCCAGGTCCTGACAACCTCCGATCTGCCTCATGCCTCAACTGGTGCGGATGGACCGATAGGTACAAACCTTCGCTCTAGTAGGATGAACGATGCTTCCCGAACTGGGTAATATGTCGGGAGATGCAACAAAGAGCCATCACATACGAGATCCAATTCTAGGTCGCAGGGACCACTATAGGTGTATCTGTTTCCTTCAACGCTCCATGCCCCCTCCTAGGACATGGTAAAGTAGTAGCCCCTAATCATCGCCAATCTGTCCATCTAAACATGGATGTATACGAGTAAACCAGAAAGAAAGAGAGGGAGTAAAACATCTAATGAAAAACTTATCATTTATATCGTGGAATTACACAGAATATCACCCCAAGACAAAGAATAAGTACATATATATCATATGATCATACATGCATATATTAATGAGGAATGAAGTATAAAACTTATGATTTTAGAATCAATATCGATAAATACCATGTATGCATGCTATGCATATGTCCATCATTCTTACACCATTATCCTCCCAATAACTATTCAGAAATAACCGAGAGTACGGGTCCCATAACAAGCCGATTTGATCACACCAAAACTTATTCCTCGCAAGGATATATATATATGATCGATCTGTTCCAATGGATCTGTCCATTTCAGGACAGTGTCGTATCAAACACTTTCTGGGCATCCCTCTAATCGATCCTGATTGCAAAGAGGGGTTGTCAGAGATAGTCTAGTTTGTGCTGTGAGCACTGTCCGATCCAACAAAATACCTCATCCAGGAATACACATGACTCATCTCACCTTGACTCTCCCTTAAGACTTTGTTGATGAATCACTGCCATCACCGCCCCTCTCAACATCTCGGGGCTCGTTCGTCTCCCATAAATTTCCTCTCCACTACTTCATTATTCACAATGGATATGCACCCAAACCAAAGTTAGCAAATTAAATCTTTTAATCCATCTTTTATAATGATCTGCCTATCCTAAGTCATCTCCCATCGGGAATGCTTCTAGTGGGACCTGATCTTAACATTTAAACCATAGAGAATAAACCTCTGCACCACTACAAACCATCACTGAATCACCCTGGATGGCTCTCAAGCCAAGCCTCTTACGGTTAGACGATCTCGCTGCATGGGCATATAATACTTCTCAACACCACTAAGAACCATCGTTGAATCACCTTGGACGACTCTCAAGCAAAGCCTCTTATGGTCAGACGATCTCGCTGCATGGGCATAATATAAAATAAAACAACCACTTTTTTGTGTGCATATTTCAGCTCAGGCGAGAGCTTTCTTGCATAAGCGAGAAAACCCGTTTTCTTTGGATACTTCTCGCTCAAGCGAGAGCTGTCTTGCTCAAGCGAGGGAATCACCATTTTTATAAGGCACATGTGGCTCAAGCGAGAGTTGTCTCACTTAAGCAATAAAACAACCACTTTTTTGTGTGCATATTTCAGCTCAGGCGAGAGCTTTCTTGCATAAGCGAGAAAACCCGTTTTCTTTGGATACTTCTCGCTCAAGCGAGAGCTGTCTTGCTCAAGCGAGGGAATCACCATTTTTATAAGGCACATGTGGCTCAAGCGAGAGTTGTCTCACTTAAGCAATAAAACAACCACTTTTTTGTGTGCATATTTCAGCTCAGGCGAGAGCTTTCTTGCATAAGCGAGAAAACCCGTTTTCTTTGGATCAAGCGAGAGCTGTCTCGCTCAAGTGAGAAAAGCCTGAAACTTAGTTAAATTTCTTTTCTCAATGAAAGTTTTCTCATTTATAACACATGTTTTTAAGTCTTGAATTTAACAATTATCTCATACATATAATTCTTAGAGCAGTTATTCGAGCAATATTAAAGATGAATAATCATGGCATCTTCATACATAAGCATAACCTAACATAATTCGGCATAAGAAATATTGATGTACTTAATCCAAACAATACAAACAATTGATTAAGTACAAACTTTCTTAATACTCAAGACAACTCCAAACTTGTGAGGGGTTTGGAGGTTCTGAAGCATATTCAGACACCACTATGTCACGATGTTTTCTCCCTCACCTGAGTGTGTC
>NC_032022.1:5760179-5761327 GCF_001865875.1 Lupinus angustifolius
AATCGCTTTCATCCATCCGATTCAAGGTTAGGTATTTCTTGAATCATCATTTATCATTGAAAGTCTTACAACACAACGACACTTTCTAAAGTAAAGTTTTAACAAAACTTATAATGGAATTATGTCATAATATATGGATATACACAAGGTTAGTTCTGAGGAAAGAGAGGTGAGTCGTAAAGACACACTTAAATACCAAGTCTTTCCTTAGACATAACTTTTCTAGACATGTGTTTCCACTTCATTACATTTTTCTGGTAATGATAACTATTCATAAAACTTATATTTTGCAAGTAAAATATTTTTTTTAAGATTAACCCTTTTAAGTAAGATTATTAAGCTAGACTTACCATTTTAAAGTAATTCAAATCCATACTTTTAAATCAAGACTTTTTAAGTCAATCTTACCACTTTAAAGTAAACTAACTTAAACAAAATCAACACTTTTAAATCATTTTTTTATCTGAGACTTCATAACACTTTAGGTGTATAAAGTCGAGACTTTTTAGGTCAATCTCCTCATTTAAAGTATGCTAGTAAAGAAAACACAACTAATTTCATGATCATCTCAACACCTCTAAATTTTAGGTAACCTTAAGGGTTAATAAGTGTTGATTTCATTGTCATGAACTATAAATTATAAGTTAACACTTTTACTACTTTACTATCCAAAACTTCATAACACTTTAAGTTTATGAAGTCAAGACTTTATCTTGGAAATCAAAGAATAACATATGCTAAACAACGTTTTACACATAATACCTTTTAAAAATGAAATTTTTTCAACAAAACTCATAAACATTTTGAACTTTCGAGAATAGACATAAACTTTTCTTAAACACAATAAGTGTTCCTTTGATGTTCAAATCATCACCTTTAAACACATTCAAATACTAACAATAATTTCCAATATTTCTAAAGCAAATAAACTCATCTAACCTTGTCCAAAGATATAGTTTTTCCATCTCATAACAAGGAAGAAATTTTAAGTTTTACATAAGTCAAAAAATACACAAAGGTTCATATGATTTCATTATTATCCCATTTAGTCATGACTTACAAAATATTTAAAGAAAACAAACATAAACTCAAATTCATGATTTTCTCATGGTGTATGTGGAGAAAAATGGAGAAGAGAAAAAGAGAAA
>NC_032022.1:5761427-5767588 GCF_001865875.1 Lupinus angustifolius
CCTCACCCTCTCTCAAATATGAAAATTAATGAGAGGCAATCTAGCTTTAGGCTAGCTTAGGTGATGTGTCTAATGGTGGTGGAGTGAGGAGATTTGGTGAGTGATTTAGGGGATTATGGAAGCTTTAACTTTGCTTGTTTGACAAGCCATTGACCCATGATGTGATTAATACTCCGACTTGATTGATGTGATGTGATTTCGCAATTGAAGTCATGACTGATAATTACCAGATAACTTCGTTCGGAAATTTACGATCTACCGATTTACGTTTTTTGCCCAAAACACGGAAAATTGAATTTCGAGGTGAAAAATACCTAGAGCTGAGTTAAGGACAAAATTAGTGTCTATTTTGAATAGAAATAATATTTCGAAGCCAACGGAAAAATCAAAATTCAATTTCGAGTTACGGAACTCAAAACTTGGGCGAAAACTCGATAAAACTACCCAAAATCGTCTTAGAAACTTTTATTCTCCAAAAATCTTGAAAAAATAGGGAAAGCAAGAATATTATAATACAAGACTAAAAATCAGCTGAGGTTTAGCCTAAAACATCACGGATTAATTTCTATAATTAAATTATTAACAACTAATTACTTAATTTAACGTGCTCGGTAAAACACGATGTTACAATATCTGTCTACTGGAAGTTAAATATAAAAGAGATCCAATCATACCTCGATACTTTGATATTTCAATGCTTTTTCCAGCTTTGTCTGTATCAATGTATGTACTAGATCCCATAGCAGTAGCTATTGGCTTCCAGTCATCCATATCGAATCTTTTCAGCACATCTCTACAATACTTGGATTGACTTACAAAAATGCCATTATCAAGTTGTTTGATTGTAGTCCAAGGAAGTAATTCAACTTCCCCATCATGGACATTTCAAACTCTCCTTGCATCATTTTGCCAAAATCACTACACAAAACTTCATTAGTAGAACCAATAATAATATCATCTACATAAATTTGACAAGAAGAGTAGGATGATTTATTTTCTTTATAAAGAGTGTAGTGTCGACCTTCCATTTGGTGAATCCTTTTTCAAGTAAAAATTTGGTTAGACGATCATACCATGCGCTTAGATTTTTTAAAAAAATAACAATGTTACCCATACCAATGATTTTTCTTTGGATGTTCACTTCATAGGTAACAAGGCCTTTATTACTTGAATAAATGATAATTTTGAAACTCTACGTGCTATGTGCTTTGAATAGCCATTGTCATGATAATACATTTATACTTATGCCTTTCAAGCACTCTTTCAAAACAAATTAAAAGGATTTTCTAGGCACCCAATGTGATTTGGGTCCTGCGGGGTTAAAACCTTTTCTATCCATTTATATTGGCCAGATGACAGACCATATTTTCTAATATGACAAACGTTAGGTGTGTGACCAATTTTATCACAATAAGAACAAGTGGGTAGATGCTTATGTATCTTGTGTTTAGACTTGTAGAAAGAATGTTGATCAATATTTTCTTTAGAAATATTATGCATGCAATCATTCTTAGTTTTCACAAAAGTACTCTTTATCATACCATTAGTTTTTCGACTATTTGTGTAGATCTCTTTGGTCATTGATATGTTTTTGAGTATTTGAAATATTGTCCAACTTATATGTACTCTTCTTAAAAATATTCATTTCTTGATTTAATGAAATAATTTTAGTTTCAAGAGTATCGCATTTTGGACAATCAATGCACTTGTCATTTGATTTGGATTTTAAAGCATCCAACTCTTTTTGTAGAGTTAATAAATTCTTCATGTAATTCACAAAAGGCGTTACATAACTCATTATATGAAAATGTATCATTTGGTTCAGAGTTACTAACCTCATAATCATCATTTGATTTGTGTAAAGCCATCAAGGAAATATGTGATTGCTCCTTAATTCTGAGTTCTACATTTGAACCATCATCTTTATCTTCTGATATAAAATTTGTTCTTCTATGCTTCTTGTCCTTCTTTCTTTTGAAAGTATGATGCTTTTGTAGGGATGCACAAGCACATTCAAGATGATCTGGTTTTATGCATATAGAGCATGTAGATTTTTGCTTTGATGTTGATTCTTCACTATTCATTGTAGACCTTTGTACTTCTTTGGCTCCATGTATCCTTTCAAGAGTGTCCCAAATTTCTTTCGACGTTTTGCAACTTGACACTCTAAGGAATTATTTTTCTTCTAGAGTGTCCCATGAAGATTTTGGCTTTACTTCCCTCACACTATTAATAATTGTGAAAGGTTCATATGGTCCTTCTTCAATTGCATTCCATATGTACAAGTCTTGAGATTCTATGAAGATTCTCATTCTAATTTTCCAAAAGTCATAGCACTCTCCAACAAATCTTGGAGGGTGATTGATGTTGGAACCTTCTCCTAGGAATGATCTTGAGACCATCTTTGATACAAGATCAGATTTGAGAATAACTTACTCAAAAATAGCTCAAGTGTCAATTGTAATGAGATTGCAACTAAGAGGGGGGGTGAATTAGTTGACTTAAAATTATGGCCACTTTTTCTGCAAAATCAAGAGTTAATGTGTAGTGGAAAATATATGCAGAAAATTAACAAGTAAAAATCAAAGAGATAAGGGAGAAGAGAATACACAAGGATTTTTATACTGGTTCACCTTCTTGTCCACCGAAGGCTACGTCTAGTACTCTTGCAGCACAAAAGATTTTTCCATTAAAGATTATGAGTTGCAATTACAATATATCACTCTAAGATCTCTATGTACCTTACACACTCCCTAATCCTTATTCACTCTTGTAAAAACACATTTCCAAGTGATTCTAATCCCCTTTCTTATCACACCCTTGTGAAAGAAAGTATTATGCAATAACAATGAAGAATGTTCAACAATGGCAGAATTGCCTTTACAAGTTTGAAAGTAATGTAACTTGCAATCCAATCAAATCTTTTGTATACTTAGTAATAATTCTCTTTATAAGTTGGTAAACTTGAAACACTTCCACTTTAAGCAACTTTAGAAAATTTAACTTTGAAAGTTTAAGAACTTGTTGCCAAAAGTGCAGAAAATTATTTCAGAATGTGTGTAAGAGCTTTTAAAATTTGTATTAGAGTTGTGTGTGTTTGTATGTGAGATTCAATGCCTTTAAATAGTTTTTCCAATCACCAATTGTGCCTCTATGAAAGGTATGAATGGATTGGAGTGAAGACATTTCGTTTGGGATGAAAACGTTTCATTTTGAAATATGAAATCTAATGCAACAACACTTAGTAATCGATTACATCAAGTGGGTAATTGATTACCCAAACGTTCTGTCCACTGATCATTTAATTTCGAATTAGAGTAATCGATTACAGCAATATGAGTAATTGGTTACTCAACTTCATTAACACTGGTAATCTGTTACTAAAAGACAGTAATGGATTACTCTGACCAGTTTTAAGTTAGATAACTCTTTTCTCACACACGTAACTTGTTAGTTAGATGCAGTAACTCGTTACACACTATTTTTGAAATTTTTTTTGAATATTTTGAAGTGTTCCAATTTTATTTTAAAATAGTTTGAGCATTACTACTATTGCATAATCAAAAGTATAGGATAGAAGTACCTATTTAGACTTAGACTAATTTGTCTTGAAGCTTTGTCTTCATAAGTATTCTTCCTTTTCTTCTTTTTGGTGATGTTGGCGTCTTCATCAAAACCGTTCCAAGGTCAAGAGTAAAGATCTTCTTCACACTCCGAAGTCCCACATAGAAGAGTTTTGAAAGAAAACAATTCCCAAGTCGCACATTGGAGAGATGAGGAACTTGGAAAAAATCTCATGTTATAAATAAAAGCCTTCTCCCTTCATATTTTCTTGCCCCAATTTGAATGTGCTTTCATTCAACTTTTTCTTTCTCCCTCATATTTTCTGCCGATGCATTTCCAGCAAACTCCCCCTTCTTTCTGTGGCACTAAGAAATGGCACATGCAGCCATATTGTGGGAATTTCGAGAACTGGCACTGGTAGTTAGTATCGGGGGAAAAGAATTGGCACGAGTATCCATATTGTGGGCATTTCGAGAACTGACACTGGTAGTCAGCATTGTGGAAAAAGAATTGGCACAAGTAGTCATATTGTGGTTATTTTGAGAATTGGCACTAGTAGCCATATTGTGGCTATTTCGAGAATTGGCACTGGTAGCCCACAATTACCAATGGGGATTCAGAACATAGGTTGACCCATATTATTGTTCTGTTGATGCTGGATAGAAATCGACATGGATTTATGGCTACTAGAGAGGAGAACAGAGTGAGCAATGGAGCAATTGTGCACTGCAGTCCCTGCATGAAAAAACTATTAGGTCCTCATAGTCATTGCTTTTGTTGTAGTCAAGGATAGACATACTAGGTTCTGACATGATAAGTGGGTGGATCCTACCAAATTTTCCACTAGGTTTAGGAAGTTTTATTCTCATAACATACATTAGAATGCCCTCATTAGCTAGTTAGGTAGTTGGTCTCAGGGAACATGGGTTTGGAATCTCTATTGGAGACACCAACTTTTATTTGGGAGCTTGAACTAACTGATTCTTTTTTGCATGAACTCCAAAATATGATGATTCGGGAAAACACTATTGATTCTTGGGAGTGATGCCATGATAAATCTAATCATTACTCGGTCATATCAGCTTATAGCCTGCTCACTCAACATCATCAACAATCAGTTTAGTATACCAATGATAAGTGCAAAAAGTATACACTTTTCACCATCATTTTATGGCACTTATCCTATGCAAATTGTAGAAAACCAACTTAAATTATCACTTTTTAGGTGAATTTTGCATGATTGAATAAATTAGTTCTTTATTAATTCTTGTCCAAGTTTTCTTTGAGTTTTTTAGGAAATTGAATATTAAAGAATAAATTCAAAGATGGACAAGAATTCAAGACAAAAGCTCAAAATGAATTGCTAAAAGTAATCAAGTTAAAACATGGCATGCTATGTGCTTAATTTGGTTACTTAGCCTTGAAGAAAGGTAGCTTACTTCGTCTTGAAGAAACCTAAGTTAAGGTAGGCCAAGCAACATGCAAAAATCAAATGCTTACCTTAATTTAAAGAAAACAGCCCAAAAGTGGCAAGGAACTAACAAAAATCAAGTAACAAACCAATGAAAAAATGTTGCTTCACCATGAAGAAATCAAGCACAAAGCTGTCCAGCCAAGCCAAGCACCAGGCCAGGTCAGCCAAGCACCAGGCTAGGTCAGGCCAGACCATTCAAGCACCAAGCACCAGGCCAGGTCAGCCAAGCACAAAGCACCAAGCACCAGGCCAGACCAGTCAAGCACCAAGCGCCAAGTCAGGTTAGCCAAGCACCAAGCACCAAGCCAGGTCAGCCAAGCACCAAGCACTAGACCAGACCAGTCAAGCACCAAGCACCAGGTCAGGTCAGCCAAGCACCAGGCCAGGTCAGCCAAGCACCAGGCCAGGTCACCCAAGCACCAAACACCAGGCACGGTCAGCCAAGCACCATGCCAGGTCAGCTAAGCACCAGGCCAGGACAGCCAGGTCCACGCCCAGCTGGAACCAGCTCACGCCCAGCGTGGACCAAGCTGGTGCCCAGCGTGGACCAGTCTGACCTGGACAGCAAACCCAATTTTGAAGAAAGCTAGGTCAACTCATGGAACATCTTACTGTTTTTTTGCTTGAAGGCCAAGAACATGACCTCATGGATGACATAAGGCTATGACAAGAAGGAGGAGGTGTCACCATGCATGTAACCTAGCCCACCATAGAGGTCAAGTAGGGGCCAAAGTGGCTCTTCATAGGGGCCAATGGTCAGCTGCTTAGCTGCAAAATAGGGCAGTTGAGCGTCCAGCACCTTGGCCTATATAAGGCATGAAATTCTCATTTGTAAACATTGTACATACATTCTAAATTCTTCCTAGTTTATTCCTCTTCTTTCCTCCATATTTTCCTCTCATTTTAGGTAGTTTTTAGGCTAGTTTTAGAGTAGTTTTTCATGTAATTCAAGAGGAGAATGGAGTTGGCAAATAAGTGCAAAACACATGATTTTGTATCCTATTTTAGAACTTAAAGCATCCAATCCTTGGATGGATGGCTCATGCTCCTAAACATTTTCTTTTGAACAAGGTTATGTAATTTCTACTTCTTCTTAATTTACAAAAGTTTGGATTTTAATCAT
>NC_032022.1:5767688-5785687 GCF_001865875.1 Lupinus angustifolius
AGGAGGATTTCAGACCTTGGTGTTTGGATTTAATCAAAGTAAAACATCAGAACTTGTCTAAGTAGTTCAAATACAAAAGAAGTTGAGAAATACTTTTATCATTCAAAATGATCTTGTCTCCTCAAGAATTTGTTAATACTTACTTTATGTTTCTTGTTAAGTGTTTATGTGCATATCAAATCAAATTAGGCAATTCCTTGTGGTTCGACATAACCCTATACTATACTACAATTGAATCTTGAAAGAGGTGTAAATTGTAAAATAGTAAAGTGTTATCAATAAATTTATTTGTTGAAACACCTTTTAATATACAAAAGTGGTGAAGCTAACTTACTAACTTTTATTTATTGTTATTTACATTCCACAATTTATTTATTCTTTAATACCAACCTTCCTTAAGGAAGAAGTTTGGTTTGTTAATAAAAGGAACCCGAAAGGGAGTAAATAAATAAATGTCACTTAACTTTATTATTATTTTGTTCTTTATTTATTTATTTGTTTCTAACAACTAACTATTCATCACTTTTGTACATTAGAATACCATTAAACCGGTGTTAGAATTTATTCCACAAAACCGAGATGGTATTCAAAGGTACTTAATAATTATGTAATAGGGGATTGCTTCGACACCATTGTACCAGCGTTAGAATTTATTCTAATAAAGCCAAGATGGGGCAAAGAAGGAATAACTTATTCACATGATTATTAGAAGTAAGTTGTAACTAGAATATTCTTGAAACCATTATACCGGCGTTGGAATTTATTTCAACAAAGCCGAGATGACAAACAAAGAATAAAACCGAGTTCACTTAGTTAACCAAATAAAGAAAACACACCGAAGAGAAAACTCCTTTCAACAAATTGGCGCCGCTGCCAGGGACAATTTGTTGAGGGGGAAAACCTCTAAAAAATCCTTTCAACAACCAACTAACTCCGCATGTTATATGGAAATCAAAAGCACCTTTAAAAGTCAAAACTTTCGCGTGGAGACTCTTTTAGGATAGACTACCAACTATGGACACTCTTCTCAAGAGGGGGGGGAGGGTCCCCTTTGCACCTTTTGCAAGGAGTATGTTGGAACTTCTCAACATCTTTTCTCTTCTTGTAACCTCACTTACTCAGTTTGGCAGCTTTTATACAATTGGTTAAACATCAGCATAACTCTTCCTCTCCAACCCATCCATCATTTCTCTTCTCACATGCGCATGATACCACATGAGCGATATTTGAATCTTAGGAGTATCATTTGGCTAGCTACTACTTGGGATATTTTGCTATCTAAGAATGATTTTATAATTAATCCTGTTCAACCTTCTCTTCAAAAGATTCTTGAATCTACGAGGGTTAAATCTTGGCTTTGGACCAATGAGCAGATGAGCAAGGATGCCGTTCCTTTTTCAGACAGGGTGTCTAAACCCCTTTCTTGCATTAATATCGACTTGTTATGACTTGATTTGAAGTCTGTAACTAATTTCCATTTTAATGAAAAATTTATCTTTTGCCGATAAATAAAAAAACTAGACCCAATTTTCATTACAAATTGAATTTCCTGCATGGCTTTATGCTTATCGACCACATTTAGAAGACCATAGCCCATATTGATAACATTAAACCACCCATCATCAAATGACAAGTTAGGAACATTAGCTTCAACCCACTCAATATCCGGGAAATGGTTCTTTGAGTGCTAACGAGATGGTGCAATCAATAATTGTTGCTTTGAGAAATCAAGACCAAACACCTTTTCCATCACATCCAACCTCTTAGTAATCGAAGTAGGAAAGAAAAAAAGTTGTTCACTTATTGGAAAAAGCAAAACAAGTAGATCCAATGTTATGATATTAACACGAAAAGGATAATTATAGATGTAAGGGAAGGTGGAGGGACTTTAGCTATGGGAGTATCATATAGAAATACAAACAGTGACGAGAATGGGAATTGTATTATGTATTGTAAAGATGAATGAGGATGAGAGGTATTGGAGGGTGTGAATAATAAAGAATGGAGAATAGAAAATCAGAATGGCCTTTTTATCTATATCCATGAAGAGGGCGATACTCTGTTTTTATACAGTAGAAAAACATGAACCATGAGAAGAGACAGGAAGATAGAGTGCAGATTAATGAAGATACAGATGAGGGTAGTGATGAAATTGTGGGTGTCGGTGTTACGTGTTTGATGAAGGATTGAGGGTTTTATCTGAAGCTGGTTAGGGAGAGTGGAGAACATGAGAGGAGACAAAAAAAATCAACATTGTTCTTTCCATGTCACAAGTCCATGAGAATATTAATTTTTTTCTTTTATTCATGTGACAATATACCATTGATTCGGGATAGAGAATGAGACATCAGTAGGGATATGTGATCCCTATTTATCCCTCATCCCAAGATGAAGATGTGTTGTCCCATATTCCTACCCAAATCATGTCGCTTGTCACGTCATTTAAAAATTCACATCATACTTAACCCCTCAAAAGACTAAACACTATTAACCTCTCATAGGGTTTTATATATTTTCTTGTTTCTTGCCTTACCCTAAAACACTATTATCCTTCTTTCTTCTTCTATTGTATTTTATATAGAAGAATGCTATGCGAGAGAGAGACAAAAGAACTATTGAGTCCTTTGATTGTTGATCATAGGGTTATCATTGCTTCAGAGAAGATTGGAGGACATGTATTGGAGGTAGGAAATATTTTGCCTGAAGCTTTATTGGTTCAGAAACAACTTTTAATTCTGGTCATGTAATCTCATGTTATCTCTTCTCATTACTTATACATTTTTGTTATTTATTTATTTAATTATTTTTCTAATCTAAGTTGAGTTAGTGGCTATATAGTAAAGAATTGCATATTATTTGTTCAATGAAAATATCCAAAAAAACTTAAATGCCACCATCATGTGCATATTAGGTGTTTCTCTTGTTTGAATAGAGTGAATTTTCTGTGATATGGACATAGTTAATGACTGTGTTGAATTTTATGTTCAGAAACAATAATTTGTTCATTGAATTATGTGTATTTGCTTTGTTGTTTGAGTCATTATTCATTTTTTAACACCCTCATAATTAAGGATGGCAAAAAAACCCGTACCCTGGGTACCCGCGGGTAAAACCCGTACGGGCACGGGTACGGGTCACAAACGGGTACTCGCGGGTATTATAAATGAGTTTTTAAAAATACCCGTAGTACATACAGGCGGACACGGGTATTATGGTACCCGTTATTTATATGATTAATATATTATATTTAATTAAAGTAAAAAATACATTATTCTAACATTTATTACACTATGTATATTTTTTCCTTTTACTTTGTTTACATATTTTATTGAGTTTGGTAGTGAAACACCCTACAAATATTATTACATGTGTAGAAACACACATATTATACAAAGAAAATATATATTTTTTGTTAAAAAATGAGAATAAAAAATCACACAAATGGAAACCACCAATAAATTTAGCATTTTTGCCAAATATTTAATCAAAATGTACAAAAATAATTAAGTTTCATCTTATTTGAAACACAATAGAAGTAAAAATTTAAAAAATTATCTATAATAGAGGAAACCCGCGGGTACCCAGAAATACCCGCAAATACCTGCTCACGGGTACCCGTACGGGTACGGGCGGATATGGGTATTACTCTCCTATGTTGAAACAGGTAGCGGGTAGCTACTACCCGTGCCCGTGCCCGTTGCCATCAGTTAATGACTATATAGTAAAGAGTTGCATATTACAAGTTCCATAAAATGTCAAGAAACTTTAACTACCAAAGTATTTTAACTCCTTAGATTGCTATATGTGATTATGTGTAGGCTAAAAAATGATGTCGTAGGAACTTATAAATGGTTTAAAGTCAAGATTTGTTAGAGACTGTTATTGACTTATTGCTCATGATGTCTATGGAATTATGGAGCAATGAAATGAATATAATTGAAGCTTGAAGGTGTTAGGCGAATAGGAGTTTAAAATGGCAAGACTTATAACCACTTGCACCGATAATGAATTGTCATTCAAAAGAAGATAATTATTATTGTAAATATGGCTTAGAATAGTTTCATACCACAAATTTTCATATATGGTTCTTCTACAGACTAAATTTGTGCTCTAATTAAAATTATAGTATGAATGATTATATTGTGCATCAAAGCTACCTATACCCAGTTTTTTTTGTATCTTCTGCTGTAGATTAGCATTACTGGTTTACATTTGTTGTAAAAACAATTTCACAAGGGCGCAGGATTGCAAAAAGAAAAATAAAATTACAATTATATCATTCTATCTACCCTTGTAATGACATTTGTATTCTTAAAATGTGTAAAAATAGTATTTTTCTCTCCAAGATAATTTCTACTCCTTATAATTATGATTAGAATTTGTAACTGTCATGTTAATGCAAAGTTTAAAAGGTAACCACTGATGGTTTTTGTTATTTATTTCTGACATGAAAAATTGAAACAAACGTTTTAAACTAGAATGAAACCGCTTGTAATTAACCATTGATCAGAATTCAAAGATAAAATTGGTTCTGGACATCTAAAATCTTATTCTTTTTTTTTTTTTTACTTTTTTTTGTTGCTGTTGTTTTGTACTTTTTTTGTGATTTATAATACGCAGAGACAAAATTTGGTGTTCTTACCCATACTATTTGTGTGTACCCATGTGGGTAACAAGTATATGTGGGTAACCATCGAATTTTTAAGTTTAATTATATAATTATGTATTTTATAATAATCAATATATATAAAATAATTATTAGATGAATAATAAAACTTATTTACATGTTAAAAATATCATTAATTTAAATCATTAAAATTTATTATAAAATAATAATAAAATAGGTAATATATAATTATAAAATATAATTTATATAATATATTTAATTAATTAAAAATAAATTTATAAATACGCATGTATTTGTGGGGCAGATATCATAAATTTGTTCTCACTTATAAGTCATTTTTGTGGGCACCTATTGCTGATGTTAATTCCCTATATTTAATTAAAGTGATTCACATCAGCATATTAATAAAAATTAGTCTAGGAATTGAATAGTAATTTTACGACTCATGTCGTATCTTACTTTCTGATCCATGTAGAAATGTGGTTAATGTTATTAGTACTATTTATGTCATGTCTCTAAGCGGAGAGGTGGTTGACGACTTACACAATTTCTTTACTATTAATTCCCTTTCAATTAATTAAAATAATTTATTTTTTATAAAAATACTAATAAACATTCATATAAATGCTTTAAATTGCATAAATAATAAAATTAATTTGGTAATGTAGTAGTAGGATCACAGCTCGTGTCATATCTAACATTTTAAATAAAATTGAGAATGTGGAGAATTATTATAATTAGTATCATTTTAAATGAGTCAGGGAGGGAGGTCTACGTTCTACTTCTTATATTTTAACCTGAGTTGATAAAAATCAAACCAACCTATTAATTAACTTTCTTGGGGTAGAGAAACTTATTTTGAACATAAAAGGAACTTATAGTATGTATGGTGAGTGTTGTTAGTATGGGGATGGAAAATGAAAGCCATAGGGTGGAGGAATTGTATGTTAGTGGATACTGGATAAAAAAATTATGGTTACTAATTAGAACATGATATCAAAATTCTTATCATATTATCTATATTTGGTCAAAACTTGAATGATGGTCCGAACTTGGAAGTGTAAGCCCGACATGAGCCCAAATTTAATATGGTCCAATCAGATAGGGCTAAAAACACTTTTTAAGCAAAACGTTCAAACTTGAATACCCATACCCTATATGCTTTCGAGCTTTCGTGTGCTGGCCAAGTATACCCGGCCCATTTTGGAGAAATCAAACTCTTGGTGGAGACATCATCGCAAAGTGGTGCAACAAGATTGGTCTGATCTATGCTGGTTTCTGAGACTAAAGGTTGGTAGACAAGTACAATACTATGAAATTTTGATAAGTTAGTCTACCAACAACTTTGTGATAGGAAACAAAATTGCCTACTATCAAAGGAATTAAGCTTTAAGCTATTTTGCTCCTAAGAATTAAGATATTAAAATAAAACTTTTCAATTCATTCCTCATTATAGATAAACAATGCACTATTTAAAGAAAATAAAGTCACCTAAGGTGATGATTGTTGGATAACAAGAGCTCTAACATCACCTAGGAGGGTAAATAGGTGGTTCAAGTAACAATTAAACTCAATTAGAATTAGAAAAGATAATCTCAAAAAGTACTAGTTTTAATCGATTAAATGATTTTTTAATTAATTAATATAAAGCTAGAGTTAATCGATTAACAGAAGGCTTAATCGATTAACCTCATAGTTTTCTTGTAAATCTTTTGGTTCTTGATGGAGCAAAAAAACAATGATTAAACTAATCTAATATGCTCTTAAATAAATTACTGAAAGTAGTGATTAATATGGAAGATTCACTTATACAATTATCTATATTAATGTAATCAAATAAAGCAAACAAGACGATAATTGCATGCATGTAAAAGAGTAGGATAAGAGTGAAGATAACACAGTTGAATTATCCTGGTCTGATTGTCAATCCACATGAAATCTACATCTAGTCCACCCCTTCTAGTATTGGGAGATTTTCTTTACTAATTAGAAATCAAATATTTATACAAAACACTTCTTCAACCAAGAATTCTCTTGGACCTAGCTTTTAATGGCTCCTCACCACCTCTAACCAAATATACCCTATGAGATCTTTTCTTGGACCTTGACCGCAGTCTAGGGTTTCTCCTAAATTTCTCTCTTCCTCCAAGATGATGTCTCACACCCTCAAACAACCAAATTTATAAATCGACTATAAAGATGTGTATAAAGTTCTTTTACACCTACAATGTGCTAATCATACATTAATATTCACAACAAAAATACCATTTGATGAATCTCACAATCTCAGAGATGAATATGACTCACAAAAGGGAAATATTTGAAAACTCTCAATGTATGAAAATAAACTCTTTCAAATATTCACAAAACTCTCTATTTTCACATGAAAGTTTCTTTATCTCTTTTAAAAAAATCACTCTTGGAAAACTGTATCAATCTTTCATCAAGTTTTTGTAAAGTGTAAAAATATTTGTTCTTGTTTTTTCCATGAGAAAGGATGGTAAAATACCATTCAGTTTCAAACTGTTCTGTTGGGGATAATCGATTAAATAACCACTTAATTATTAACGTTTCTTTAAAACGCCCAAGATTCCAAAATAGAAAGTGACTTAATCGATTAAACATATCCTTAATCGATTAACAGATTTCTCATTTGTAAAGACTTAATCGATTAATCAATGTCTTAATTGATTTAACATTTTTCTTAAAAGACTTAGTTAATTTTGCATGAATCTCTAACATGAATTATTGATGCATGATGCATGATTTTGAAAATGATATGTGTATTAATGCCCAAAATCATGTGTGCATTCTAAATGCACCTTTATCATGTTATGTATGAAAATCTCTTATGGAATATGTTCATACTCTACTTATGTTAGATTTATCATAAGGTTCACCCAACTTAGACTCTACTCATTCAAAGCCTCTTAAGACCTAAAAATAAAAATATTATTCTAGCTTTGATGATCCTTTCTTGAAGATTGAATATGAGTGTTTATATTGTTGTAATTGATTTGTCCTTGTCTTTAAGCTTTAAGCTTTTGTCTTCATCAAAATCATGTTCTTGCATGCTTGCATTCACATTCACCCCTTTTTTATGATGACAAACCGATCTTGCAAACCATGCAACCTTCTTGAAAGACAATCAACTTGTTTTAAGATTTGCTTTGAGCTTGAAAATTTTGCTCCCCGTCATTTTGTGCATTCTATAGTTTTGTATCTTGCGAAAAGTTGTAATACATCAAATCTGCAAAACATAGCCAACAACCTTTCTCTCCCTTTTGGCATGATAAAAACACAATGTTATTAATAAAAATAAGCCAAAAGTAAAGAGATAAAAATTTATATCTGATCTCAATCGATTAAGCAGGTTATGAATTCACTGAAATTGCAACTTTTTGCTACTTTTAATCGATTATATATGTAACTAATTGATTAAATAAAGTATATTTCAACAATTCAATGAAATGTTTTATGATTTTCTTTGGTATTACGTGTTAGATTCCATATATATTCAACATTAGAACAATTGTATTGAAGAAATAGTATGAAACAAAATAATAGAAATTTGATCGGGACATATAATGCATAATATCCATTCATTTCAAAAATTAAAGTAGAAGTGAATACAATCCAAAATACATATGCCAAAACAACAAATAAAATATAATTCAAAACATACATAGAGTCATTTAGAGTTATAGTTGCCCTAACTAGACTAACTACTAGTAGGTGGTTGATAGAAGTCGCTAAAGGTCTTGAAAATAAAGCTAAGTTGTTCAAAGCGAGTCTTATTTTCCAATTCATGCCTTTAAAACACAACATGAGCCTTTCTTCCATGGATTACATCCTATTTTCCATGGCTTGTATTCCATTATCAATGCGCTCATTGAGGCATTGTTCCATAACATCTAAATGAGCCAAACCAAAAGATGGTTCTTGAGGCATATTAGGAGCCTCATTTGGTTACGATGCTTAGATTCGCTCAGTTGGAATAACATCTTCTTCCTCATCTGAAATCTCAAATGTAGTCTGATAGTCCTCCTGATACATCCTCACTCCACCATATTTTTAAAATACTCATCTTGTGGATTAGACTATCATCTATGAGATACTACATGGAATTCACAATAATTATTTCCTCATTACTTGTGTCAATGCCAACATGCTCAATGCCACGAGATATAAAGATCTCATAGGCCATCAATCTAGATGAAGATGAAACGATGTCAGACATCACTTTTAGAATCTCAATAGTCCAATTCACCATGATTCCTTCCTTTATAGCATACATAAGCTTCAAGTCATTACTCATTGGTTGAGCATGGTTACTGTTTCGCTGAACCAACACATAGGCAATGAGGTAATGAAGAAGCCTATTTTCAATAGTCATGAATCCAACTTTAGTAAGCTCACCTTGCACATATTTGTGTGGTTCTCTAAGGCATGACTTATACATCTCAGTTGAGTCATAAGAATTCCACAAATCTTTGTTATAGTCATGTAGAGGAGAGCCATCACTAGCTATGCATCCAACTTCCAAACATAACACCTCATCCAATATTATCAACCTTCCCTTTACAATACTAACATACCTCTAATCCTTATATTTAAAATTTCTATAAAATTCCCAAACTAGAGAGGGTAAAATATTATCATTAAGTTCCCAAAAAGTATTAGCCCCTTTGTGGCTCTAATTCTAGTAGGAATTGAAAGCCTTCCTCCGTCATCCATGCCATATTGGCATATTGAATCTAAGTCTGTTTTCGAATAATAATCTTGGCCAACCTTTCAGCTTTTAGAGCTGAAGTGTAGTAAGGATCAATCCTAAAATTGTTCTACCACCTTGAGTGGAGGAGGAACTACCACTATCCAAATTTCTCTGCCGCCTAGGATGGCTAAGAGGACGGTTAATCACATCATTGGTATTCACTCTCTTTGGCCTTCCTTCATTCATATTTGCAACTTAATTGACGGATAATTGATTAAGGGCTAGTATAATCAATTAACGAATTTAAAAATTGTTCTCAAGTAATCAATTAAGAGTTTTTTAGTCGATTAAGATAGTTAAAAAAATCCCAGATAATCGATTAACTAAGGTAATAATCGATTAATCACAGTTCTTTCATAACATTTAACATATTTCAAACTTTACTTAGGGAATACTAAGATCTATCTAGTCAAAAAACTATCCTATACACTGATCAATCACACATATGGATACTTAATAATATAATAACATACATAAGCAATTATGGCATGCATTCAAGCAAACAAGATAGGCATTGAATAATGATAAAGAAGATTCATTGAATTTCAACACAAACTTAGATACAACTAACAAATATTTGATTCATTAAGAATTCCTAGTTCTTTTCTTAATAAAAAGAAAGTATCTCTAGGAAGAGGTTTTTGAAAATATTAGCTATTTGTTTTGAAGTTTCAAGAAATTTAATCACACAATCTCGTATTTGAAGATGATCTCTTAAGAAATGATGCCTAATTTCTATATGCTTGGTGCGAGAATGCAAAACATGATTCTTAGATAGGTTTATGTTACTAGTATTATCATATTATTAGGTATTTTATCAAGCACCAGACCAAAATCTCATAGTTCTTGCTTCATCCAGAATATTTGAGCACAACACACATTAATGAAAATGTATTCTGGTTCAGCAGATGAAAGAGCAATACATGCTTGCTTCTTAATAAACCATGATATTAGTGAGCTACCTAATAAGTGACAAATACCACTAGTATATTTCCTATCCATTTTATATCCACCAAAATCCGAATCGGAATAACCTACTAAGCTCAATGACACATCATAGGATACCATAATCCCATGCTTAAGGTTCCTTTCAAATATTTCATAATTCTTTTAGAAGCTGTAAGATGTGATTCTTTAGGATTAGTTTGATATCTAGCACACACTAAACATAATATTGATTCTTTAGGATTAGTTTGATATCTAGCACACACTAAACATAAGGTTCCTTGCTTTTTCCATATCAAATCTTTTTAATAGCTCCTTGCAATACTTTGTTTAATAAACAAATATTTCATTGTCTATTTGCTTGATTTGTAGCTCAAGAAAGAAAGTTCTCCCATCATAGATGTTTCAAACTTTCCTTTCACCAATTGAGAATAATTCTTACACGAAACATCATTAGTAGCACCAAATATAATATCATCAACATATATTTGTACTGGCAATATATCTTTGTTTTATTTTAATATGAAAAGTGTGGTATCAACCTTACCCCTTGCAAATCCCTTTTCCAAAAGGAAAGAACTTAGCCTATCATACCAAGCTCTAGGAGTTTGCTTTAATCCATATAAGGCATTTTTCAATTTGAAAACATGATTATGAAATTGGTAGTTTTCAAAAACCGGGAGGTTGTTCCACATATACCTCTTCTTGAATAAAAGCCTCCAATCTTGCTATGGGAGCATATGTCTTATCATATTCAATATCTTCTTCTTGATTGTAACATTTAGTTACCAATCTAGCTTTGTTTCTAATAATCAAACCGAACTCATCAAGTTTATTTCTAAACATCCATTTAGTGCCTATTATAGGATGATCACTTGGTCTAGGAACTAAGTCCCACACTTTTCTTCTTTCAATTTGGTTTAGCTCTTCTTGCATAGCTAGTGACCAAAGCTCATCCTTAATAGTCTCATCAATAGTCTTAGGCTCAATTTTAGAAACAAATGTAAAGAAATTAAAAACATTTCACAAAGAATTTATGGTTACCAGTCACTTAGAAATGTCACCTATTATGTTATCGATAGGATGATCTTTCTTTAGCTTCCAAGCTTGTGGAATTCTTTCATGTTCTTGACTTGATTCTTTATCTTCTTGCATCACTTTTTTAGGTTCTTCATCTTTTATGTATGCATCCTCAAGAGTACCCACACAATCATCAACCATATCATTCTCCTCTTTTGGAGAAGACTCATCAAGTACAGCATTTATACATTCTTCTATCGCCATTGTCCGCTTTTTATTGATTATGATAGCTTTTGAATCAAATTTACTAAAAATTTATTTTCCAATGTTTAAAATAAAGCACTTGCATCCAAAAGCATGAAAATGAGTAGAAATATTTGTTTTTTCGGCCTTTAAAAAGTTCATAGGGGGTTTACTTAAGAATAGGCCTCAAACATATTCTACTCACAACATAGCAAGTCGCATCCACCCAAAAGTACTTGGACACTTTACTCTCATTCAACATGGTTCTAGCCAACTTCTCAAGAACTCTATTTTTCATTTCAACAACTCCATTTGTTCATGAGTTCTAGGAGCAGAATATTGGTGTTCAATACCATGTTTTGTGCTAAACTTAACAAACTTGTGGTTTTCAAATTCACCACCTTGATCGCTTCTTAGAGTCACAATTTTATGATCCATTTGGATTTGGATTAGCTTGGTGTGCCTCTTAAAAGTTTTAATAGTATCACTTTTTAGTGCAAGAAATAGAGTCCATGTGAATCTAGAATAGTCATCTACAATAACAAGTGCATAGTAACTTCCACCAAAACTCATTATTTGAGATGATCCAAACAAGTCCATATGAAACAACTCTAATATCCTTGTTGTGGATACCGTGTTTTTAGAATATAATGAACTTTCTACTTGTTTGCACTTTTGACAAGAGCAACAAGTTTCTTCCGTTTTAAACTTGAATTTAGGTGGACCAATCACTAAGTCCTTTTTAGCTAACTTGTTCAAATGAATATGATCATCCCACCTATATCAAATCCAAATATCATCCTCTTTTGAAATTAAAACATATTGAAAATAAGGAGGTGATATCATCCGAATAAACCATATATATGTTAGTTGTTCTATGACCAATAAATTCAACACTATCTTCTATGTCATTTTTAATAACACAACACTTGGATTCAAATATTACCTTATTACCTTTGTTGCATAATTGACTAATTCTTAGAAGATTATGCTTTGAGCCTTCCACTTAGAGCACATTTTCAATGATTATTTGTGAAGCATTACCAAACTTTCCAACTCCAAGTATCTTGCCTTGATTATTATCACCATATGTAACATGACATTTCCCTTTAGGTGAAAGCTCAATAAACTTGGACTTATCACCCGTCATGTGCCTAGAAAACCTGTTGTGCTGTCCAAGTACCATTGATGTCCAAATATCCTTAGGTGTACATACAAAACAACTTTTACTTGCTTGTTTTAGGTACCCAAATAGTCTTGGGTCCCTTAGTGTTAGTCTTCTTGGGATCTTGTCCCTTTTAAATATATATATATATATATATATATATATATATATATATATATATATATATATATATATATATATATATATATATATATATATATATATATATATATATATATATATATATATATATATATATATATATATATATATATATATATATATATATATATATATATATATTATCATTTGAGTACACCATGCAATCTAATATGACAAGTATTCGTAGTATGACCATACAAACCACAATAAAAACAAATAGGTGATTTATGATATGAAATTTTTGAAAAATCAACATGTTTCTTATATGATCTCTTTTTAGCATGCATGTCTCCAAACCCGGGTCTATTACCAAAATTTCTTTGTTTTGCAAGCAAGTTATCTAAGTTATGACTAACCTTGTAGAAGTTAGCAACTTTTTCTTTTAAACATGCATTCTTTTTTTCCAAAACTGGACATTTTTCACAAGAGGGTGTCATAGTCATTTTAGAAGCACAATCACATATAGAGTTATCATAAATGAGATCTAATATTTCATTTTGGATCTCAACTTCATCAATAAATTTCTGCATTTCTAAAATTTTCTTTTCTTGCACCAAAATTACTCTTTTCTATCGACATTAATTTTTCTAACTTTTTAAGCTTGTCATGTAATTCTACATAAGAACCATATAAAATATCATACGTGGGGGAATCATTAGAGTCATAATTGGAATCGAAAATAATAACCTCACTCGAGTTGTCTTACTTTCTTGTTTCACAAGAATCATGATTTTGCATCATTAGGCATAGTTTGGTCGATTCTTCATCGTCCAAGGTGCTTGAAGTTGCTTCTTCTTTGGGTATATTCCACATTATGTATGCCTTCTTAGCCTTGTTGTCCCTTGATTCTTTCTTGTCGTTCTCAAACCTTTTGAGATAGGTAGGACATGAGAACTTCATGTGTCCTCCCTTCCCACACTCATGGTAAGTGATCTTCTCCTTTGTGTTCTAGCCATTCTTGGTTGAGTCTTTTGTTGAAACCTTATGAATGCTCCTTTCTTATGTAAGAACTTGCTTAATTTATTTAGAAGGAGTGGCATGGTTTCATCGTTGATCTAGGAAGAATCAAAATCTTCATCATAAGGTGTCTCATGTTGCATTTTTGCATGTGATGTTGTATCCTTGAGGGAGATGCCTTTCTTTTTCTTGTCTGATTGTTCATGTTGTGTCAAGCGGCCTAGCTTCATCTCATGTTCTTGAACCTTTACGAAAAGTGTTGCAAGGGGCATTGAATCCAAGTCCATGGGTTCCACAATATCTGTCACCTTTGGTTGTCATGCCCTATCTAGACATCTTAAAACTTTGTTAGTTAATTCACCATTAGTAAGCACTTTATCTAATGCAACAAGATGATTACCAATATGCATAAATTGTTTTTGCATGTCTAATAAGTGCCAAAAATGCCTAAATTTCATACACTTTTTATGGCACTTATCCTTGGCAAAATTGAGAAAACCAACTTAATTCAACACTTTTTTGGATAAAATATCACAATCATGTATATATGCTTTGTGTATTTCTTTTCTACTTTATTTTGTAGGATTTAGTAAGAAAAGAGATGGAATATTCAAGTGCAAGCAAAGTGCTCAAAATATGTCAAAATCATCCATACATGACATGCTTAAGCTTAGTGTGTCAAGCTACATGGTTAGCCTTAAGCATGACTCACCAAAACTTGGCTTATGTGGAAAACATGAAGTCAACATGAAGTTGCTCACTAAGCCGCTTAGCTTGGCCCAAATGCACGCTCAACGTGACTTGGACACCAACTTGGCACGATCAGACTCAATTAGGCATGGCTAGACCACGCATGACACACGCTAAGTGCTCATTGAGCAGCTTAGCATGGCACCCGGACCGCTCAACATGGAACCAAGCACCAAGCCACATCAACATCAAGCACGGTCAAGCTGCTCAAGTAGACAGCTCAGCGGTGCCACATAGGCCCTTGGCGGTGTGCACTTAGAAATTTGGCCAAAGTTAACTTAGTACCCAATCATGCTTACCTCAAGCATGACCTCTCCCTAAGTAGCCTCCTTAGGCTTTTCAAGTAGCTCACAATAGCTAGGACAAGTAGCTCACCATAGCTTATGTGACTCATCCCCAAGCAGGTGATTAAGCTGCTTGGCCAAGTGACCAAACCCATGCTGAAGGGTTTGGTCAGCAACTTAGCAGTGGAGGAGAACAGCTTAGCGAGGTCCTGGAACCCCTATAAATAGGATGCGCTTCAAGGAACTTAAAGAATCCATTCCTACGTTCATTCTTCACTTCATAACTTCATCCGAATTTCTCTCTTCTTCTACTTCTTTGTCATTCCTTGGAGAATTTCTACTCCAAAGTAGCTTAGGTAACTTTTATTTGTAATTTCTCTTTAATTCTACAGGAGAAGGAGTAATCAAATGAGATATAAAAATTCATTTTGCAATCTCGTTTGAGCATGGCAAAGTGTCTTAAATCCTTGGATTAAGATGGCTAATGCTCCTAAATCTTAGTTGAATTTTTGGCTCACTGATATTTCTTGTTTCATTATGTTGAACTATGTTTAAGTTATTACTTTGGCAATTTCAATTCATAAAAAAGTGCTTAACACGGTTTTAGCTTGATCACATAAAACTTGATATCAAGATCCAAAATGCTTCTTTTTAAAGTCTTGAAAAATGAACTAAAATGTAGGAATACACCATAGTTCATTTCCCAAATCAAAGCATTCATTTTAAGCAACTTGTAATCAAGGCTAATCAATGTTTACGAAGCCTGAGATAAGGCGTGACAACTTATTTCGTCGAGTGGAAGTTTTCTATTGATTATTATATTTTGCAAGGTTTGAACATCACTTTTTCTCACCGGGGGACTAAGGGAAAATTTATGAACTGATGTTTGGAATAATCAAAGTATAACACATAACTTTTACAAATATTTTTCATAGAAACATGTTAAGAAATATTTCCATTATTCAAACTAAATGTTCTCATTAAGAATTTAACATGTTTATAATAATGTTCTATTAGGCAATTCATTGTGGTTCGACATAACCCTATACTATACTACAATTGAATCTTGAAAGAGATGCAAATGTAAAATAGTCGTTAACTTATAAATTTTATTTGTTGACAAAGAAAGAAACCTTGATTCAAAGTACAATTTAATTCATAAATTGTATCTTTGTGAAAAGAAAAAATACACAGTCAAAATGAGTGATCTAACTACTAACTTTTATTTTCAGTCCTTTACTTTTCGCAACTAACATTTACTTTCTGTCATTTACATTTCCGCAAATAACATTTATTTATTGCTTCATTCATTTATTCTTTAACAACCTTCCATAAGGAAGTAGTTCGGTTAATAAAAATGAAAATAAATATCACTCATTATCACTTGTATTAATTTGCTAAATTCATACTAGTAAACTGGCGTTGGAAATTCTTTCAAACAAAGCCGAGATGGTATGAAGTTGTTAATAATTCAATAAAACTAAGTTTTTATCAAAACAAAATATTCTTGAAACCATTATACCGGCGTTGGAAATTCTTTCCAACAAAGCCGAGATGGCGAGCAAAGAATAAACTAATAACTAAATAAATCGATCAGAAACTGGCCTTACCAAGCAACAAGTACTCTTTCAACAAATTTACATTACTCTTTCAACAATGTCATTTATGAAAGTGTGCATGTCAAGAGGAGCACTTTGGAAAGCTCTCTCATTATATGTCATGGTTTTGATGAGGACAACTTGTCCTAATAAGAGCTTGAAGATCATCAACAAATCAACATGCTTAAGTCTTTTGATTGGTACTAGACTTAGACTAGAGACTAGTTTAGGTTGAGTCTAAGGCTTAGGTCACCTTAACACATGTCTCATATGCATAAATCTTTAAATCATTTCATCTTTGAGATATGTCATTTATAATATGTTCATGCATCACATAAATACATGTAAATATGCATCCTAGGCATACACTTAGTGTTAAACATGTATGAATCAAGTGCATAACATATTTGAGTTTTTGTAATTGAAAATACATATGAAAATATGATGTGAATCGATTAAGGCATGCGTTAATCGATTAACCTAACTTTTTGAAAAGCTGTTGAAACTGAAAAACTTGGAAAAAAGAATCAGTTACGTTTTTGAACAACGTTAATCGATTAACCAAGGCTTTAATCGATTAACTGGGCTGCAGAACTGATTCTATATAAACTGCGTTTTCAGAACTGATCTCATAACTTGCATGTTGCATTTCTTAGAGAGTTAGAGCATATTTCGTGATATTTGTTGCATCTAGTTGATAGTGCATTTGTGAGTTTAGAAAGGAGAGAATTCTATGCTTTAGGATTGAGTGGTATTTCATGATATATTTCTCATCATTTCATCTCACATGTTCATGCATTTTATTGATGCTTTTGTGAAGTTTTTACATTCTGTGAACTCTGTTTTTAAACTAATACATTGTCATGATTGCATGATTTTGTGTTAGCTGCTTAGAGTAAAGGTCTTATGTGTTAAATATGAGCTTTGTAATTGCTTAAGTTTACTCTATAGTTTTGTTGTGAAAAATCGTTGTAACATTGGGAATCTCGAGGTGTCGTACCACCTAAGAGATTGAGTTGTATCTTCATATTGCTTAGAGTTCTTGATAAGGAAAGAACAAGGTTCTTGGCTGGGGCTACGCCGAAAGAAAGGTTTTCTTTGTCGGTAGGAAGGGAGTCAAACCATAGAATAAGGTTCTTTATTTTCTTATGAATGTCTAAGTGTTGTAATTAGATGACGTGCTTGTAAAAACATTGATTCAATTATAGTGAAGAAAATCTCCCAAATCAGCCGGGAGGCCTGGATGTAGTTTGCAAGTGGACACGCAAACGAACCAGGATAAAAATCGTGTTGCAGGATTTTTTCTCTCTCTCTTTCTCTCTTTATTGCATTTAATCGGTTAACTTGTATAGTAGAATTAATTGCTATATTCTGTATCTGTGCTATACTGTTAATACTCTGATAAAATTGTAAGCTCTGTGTATTCATTTTAATATCAGTTAATTGTCGTGCAAGAAACCGAATCTGTCTGAGC
>NC_032022.1:5785787-5788489 GCF_001865875.1 Lupinus angustifolius
CCCCCCCCTTCTAGGTGTATTTTAACCACTGATACCTAACAATTTATTGATTCATAGGGAAACACACGAAACAATTCAGAGTTAAACATTTAATCTAGCTTGCTTGACTTCACTAGTGCCTTCATGTGTTACTTGTAAAGTATTCAACATTTCTTTGGCACTTTTACATTGTCAAACTCAAAAGAATTCATCATAGAAAAGTGAAGAAATAATAATGTTTTTAGCCTTCAAATTATGTTGCATTTTTCTCGTTTTCTCATCGGTCCAAAGACTCTTTGGTTTCTATTTAGTTTCACCATCCACCAAGTATAGTGGAAAGTGAAGTCCATTTTGCATGACCTCCCAAATATTCGTGTCTTTGGCCACAATGAAAATCCTTATTCTAACTTTCCAGTAGGCATAGAGCTCTCCATTAAAGACGGGAAAGCGATTTAAAGAGGATCCTTCACCACTAGAAGGATTTGTAAAGCCCATTGTCTATATACATAGGATCTAATAAATTACTGATTAAGCTAGTACCTGTTCGAACTAGCTCTCACGCTACTTGTTGGTTAACACGGGTGATATTGCAAGAGGAGTCAAAGTTTGCAAGTCTGGTTTTCTACGTAGTTTTGATGATGACAAAGATTTGAAGAAAGCTTGAAGATTGATTCAACTCAACAAACAACAAGCCGAAGACTTAAGGTCATCTAGAATTAGGAAATTATTTTATATCAGTTTAGAGTTTTAAGATGATTGCTTAGTTTGAGTCTAGGTTAAGTAAACCAAGGATGAGAATCTCACACATCTAAAATTAAGTAAAACTTAATGTAAGAGAATCATTCATTCATTCATGATAGGTAGTATGCATGCACCTCATTTGATAATACATGATTTCATTGCATAAAAATATCAATTATTTTGAAATCATACTTTGCATATACATACATCTCACAGAAGGTTTTACCATTCATCAAGTAACTTACTTTTCACATAGTTAATCGATTATACAAAAAGTTAATCGATTAAGTAAAGTTCTAGAGACTTTTGATTAAGTTTTTTGAATTTAGATAATCAATTAAGTATCTTAGTAATCGATTAATGATTAATTTTCAACAGAATTGAAATTATTTTTAAACATGTTAATCGATTAACTAAATAGATAATTGATTAAGGGCAGTTAGAATCTGTTTTATATAAAAGGCTGTATTTTAATCCATGAATAAGAATTAGGCATTTAAAATTTTAGATCATACTCATATCATGCAAAAATTCTCTGCATCAATTTTTGAGTGAAAAAGTGTTAAGTTCTTGATTGACTTTCAAAGAGAAGAGTGAATTTGATTCACAATTTTTCAAAGAGTGTTATACATTTTCATACACAAAAACCCTCATAGCCTTTCACCAATTTTGCACATGTTATGTATGAAAATATCTTACATGGTTATGTATGAAAATATCTTACATGGTTATGTATGAAAATCTCTTATACAATATGTTCATACTCTAATTATGTGAGATTTATTATATGGTTCACCCAACATAGACTCTACCCATTCAAATCATCTTAGGACCTAAAAATAAAAATATTACTCTAGCAATGATGATCCTTTCTTTAAGCTTGAATATGAGTGTTTATGTTGTTGTAGTTGATTTGTCATTGTCTTTAAGCTTTTGTCTTCATCAAAACAATATTTTTACATGGTTGCATTCACAATGCTGACCATACAAGTGTCACCATCTTACAACATAAGAACATTCTACAAATACTAATGCAATATCAATTATTAAATTTAAATAATAAACTATTATATCCTATCCTATTCCTTTTATAATGAACCACGTAACAAACTTTATAACATATATCTTGTTATTTCTGACAGCTTTAAAATCAACTTTGTCATCAAGGTTGAATAATTGGCCTATTGATCCAATGATTTGATCAATTAAAATTGAAAGAATATCACTTTCTTCTCCATCACATTTGACTTTCTTGACAAACATAAGATTAGGAAAAAATATTTGATATGTTGAAAATCCCAAATCATTGTCGAGATTAGTAACTATTCATGGCATCAAAAGTTTGTTCCCAATATTTACAATTGTATGTGCATTTTGGTCAATAAAAAATTTTATTTCAATAATTTCAATAGATTTGGGCATGAATATAGACCTAAGAGGCCCAAGTTCTGAAAACCTAATTTCTTGCTCCAACTCATATTGCCAAGCAGAAGAATGCAACAATAAACAAAGTTGAAGAAGACCAGGCTAATGGAAGCTACCGGTGGTTGTTGGAAGAGGTACATCCTTAGATGTTTGTAATGATTTCTGGTACAATAATGACCAACATTGCCTTGTCCTCTCTTCTTCCCATTCTTCTTCAACATCATCATCACTTTCTCTTCTCTTCTCATTTGGCCTATGAGAGTTACTAGGTAAATCTCCTTTCACAAATCACTATGCCAGAATTGAAATGTAACAACGTCCATTCAATAATGCTTATGTGTTGAACATTTTTAAATGTAAGGTGGAACAGAATTAACAGCATTTTGAAAGTGCAAAGTGTCAAGAATAGCACTAGCATATCTTTGCCTATGTTTTGATGAAGACAAGGTTTTAACAAAGCTTGAAGATGGCTCAATAATCAATGGGCCTTATGCTCATTTGGTCATGTCTAGACTAGGATACAAATTGAGTCTATAATCTAAGTAGTCTGGGATGTG
>NC_032022.1:5788589-5789029 GCF_001865875.1 Lupinus angustifolius
TCAAGAAGGGAGCGTCCTATGTGCTTGTAATTGAATTGGTATTTGTATCCTTTATTCAATATTTTGAAGAAATAAAATCTCCCTGATCCAGAAGGGGAGGCCTGGATGTAGTTTGTAGTGGACCGCAAACGAACCAAGATAAAAATCCTTTTTGCACTATTCTTTCTCTCTTTATCTTCTTTATGTTTCTTGCCATCATAAATTGAATCTATAATTGAAAAGTTGGATATTTGTTTATTGCCATATACTTACTATCTATGCATAAAAATATTTGAATTATATTTGTTCAATTGTGTTTTAATTATTGTGCAATTTTCTGTTTGATCATTCTTTTTTGTGCAATAGTTAATCGATTAAACCTTGATGTTAATCGATTAACTAGACTGTTTTTCCAGCAGTTGGGTTTTGGTTCAAGAAGCAGTAATTGTTAACCCCTACAC
>NC_032022.1:5789129-5798250 GCF_001865875.1 Lupinus angustifolius
GTGCCAGCTCAACCGCATCCGCGTGATCCGAAGGGAATTAAAATGGGTTCCACCAACCCCTTTGGCGGTGATGGCGCATCTGTTAACCGCCCTCCCATATTTAGTGGCGAGGGTTACGCCCACTAGAAAGTCCGAATGAAAATATTTCATTGAGGCTATTGATTCGGATATTTGGGAATCTGTAATTAGTGGCCCCTTTGCCCCACTTCACTTAGTGGATGGCGAACCGAAAGAAAAGCCAAAAATCTTATGAACCGATGAGGAGCGCAAGAAGGTCCACTTCAACCTTCGCACCAAGAACATCATTACATCGGCCTTATCCTACGATGAATTTTTTCAGGTGTCCCAATGTCACAGTGCCAAGGAAATGTGGGACACTTTACAAGTGACTCACGAAGGCACTAGCGAAGTCAAGCGTGCCTGGTTAAATGCGCTAATTCACGAATACGAATTATTTCCTACACTACCGAGTGAATCAATCGGTGATATGCAAAAACGATTCACTCACATCATCAACCATCTTATCGCTTTAGATAAGGTGTTCACCAAAGGAGAGCTCACTAATAAAGTCTTACGCTGTCTTGACAGGAGATGGAAACCTAAAGTAACAGCAATCATGGAGTCCAAGGATCTAGACTCCATGCCTTTGGCAACACTCTTTGGAAAGCTTCAGGAGCATGAGATGGAGCTTGGACGTCTGACAATGCATGAGGAATCTCATTGCAAAAAGAAGGGAATCTCTCTCAAAGCTTCAATATCATAACCCATTGAAGAGATAGAAAATGAAGACTCCGATTCAGACATTGACGAGGAAACGCTAAACCTCCTAGCACGAAAATTTGGAAATTTCTTGAAGAAGAAAGGAGGACTTAGACGATTCCAAAAGAAAGAAGCGCGAGAATCAACAAAGAAAGGCAAGACAAAAGAGCGCTTCACTTGCCATGAATGTGGTAAGCCAGGACACATGAAGTATTAGTGCCCTACTTATCTGAAAATAGTTGATTCAGAGAAAAGCAATCCCCGGGACTTCAAATCAAAGAAAGCCTACATCGTCCGGGATGTACCGGAGGAAGAAACAACATCAAGCACCTCGGATGAAGAGGAGACCGCAAAGCTGTGCTTAATGACTATTACAGATGAGGCTTGTGGTGATGTAGCAAGGATACTTCAGATGACGTATGTCTTCAAACACACGGACAAAATTGGTATCTTGATAGTGGTTGTTCGAGACATATGACAGGGGACAAGTCAAAATTCCTAGACTTGTCGTTGAAAGAAAAGGGATTCGTCACTTATGGAGACAACAACAAAGGAAAAATCTTGGGCACCGGGAAGATTGGCAACTCAACACACACAATCATCGAGAACGTTCTCTACGTAGAAGGTTTGGAACACAAGTTATTGAGTATAAGCCAATTATGAGACAAAGGTAACACTGTGTCTTTTGATTCTGACTGTTGTATCATTCGTGATGAATTATCTAATAACGTTAAGTTTGTCGGGCATCGAGTAAATAATATTTATATGGTTAATCTGGAGGATGTCACATCCCTTTTCTCAAAATGTCTTATTTCAAAAGAAGATGACATATGGCTTTGGCATAGACGCGTCGCTCACATACATGTGAAGCATTTAGAAAAATTACCGAAAAATAACTTAGTAATCGGTCTTCCAAAACTCGATTTTAAAACTCAAGATTCCTGTGACATGTGTCAGAAATGTAAACAAGTCAGGAGCTCTTTTAATAAAAAGAATGTGATATCCACTACTAGACCATTGGAGCTTCTCCATATGGACTTGTTTGGACCATCAGAAATTATGAGTTTTGGTGGAAGCTATTACGCCTTAGTTATTATCGATGATTTTTCTAAATTCACTTGGAATTTATTTCTAGCATCAAAGAGTGATGCCTATAAATATTTTAAATGTATGGCCAAGCAAATCCAAAACCAGTCTAACCTAAAAATTATTTACATTCGATCCGACCATGGCAGAGAGTTCAAAAATCATAAATTTAATAAATTCTGTGATAAACATGGTATTATACATCAGTTCTCAGCACCTCGTACCCCTCAACAAAATGGAGTTGTTGAGAGGAAAAATAGATTTCTAGAAGAACTCGCAAGGACCATGCTAAATGAAAGCAAGGTCCCGAAGTATTTTTGGGTTGATGCAGTTCACACAGCATGCTATGTAATTAATAGAATATTACTTAGACGTACTTCTTCAAAACTCCTTATGAAATTTTTAAAGGTCGAAAACCAAATATTGCTCATCTTCATGCTTTCGGTTGCAAATGTTTTATTTTGAATAATGGAAAAAGAATTTTATGAAAATTTGACTCAAAAGCAGATGAGGGCATATTTTTAGGATATTCATTACATAGCAAAGCATTTTGTGTGTTTAATAAATATACCATGCAAGTAGAAGAGTCTATTCATGTCCATTTTGACGAATCTTCTCAAAAGAGAAGAGAAAGGTCGTTTCTGATGATATTTCAGGTACACATGAAGAAGTACCATACCAGGACATAGAAGAAATCCAACAAGAAGCAGAGCAAACTGAAACAGAGCAACATCAGCAAATGCATATCGCGTGGAAAACTAAAAAGGATCATTCACTCGATAAGGTGCTAGGTGATATAACTATGGAAGTGGTAACCCGTAGCTCCTTACGAAACTTTTGTAATTTTGTTGCATTCGCGAGAAAGGTTTTCTCAAGAGGCGAAGGGTAGAGTCAAACCAAGTTTTAGAGATCCTAGATTTCAAGAAGGGAGCGTCCTATGTGCTTGTAATTGAATTGGTATTTGTATCCTTTATTCAATATTGTGACGAAAGAAAATCTCCCTGATCCAGAAGGGGAGGCCTAGATGTAGTTTGCAGTGGACCGCAAACGAACAAGGATAAAGATCCTTTTTGCATTGTTCTTTCTCTCTTTATCTTCATTATATTTCTTGACATCATAAATTGAATCTGTAATTAAAAATTTGGATATTTGTTTACTACCATATACTTAATATCTATGCATAAAAATATCTGAATTATATATGTTCAATTGTGTTTTAATTATTGTGTAATTTTTCTGTCTAATCATTTTGTTCTGTGAAATAGTTAATCGATTAAACCCTACTGTTAATCGATTAACTGGACTGTTTTTCCAGCAGTTGGGTTTTGGTTCAAGAAGCGGTAATTGTTAACCGCTACACCTATTCAACCCCCCCCCCTTATAGGTTTTCCTAGACTGCTGATACCTAACACGTTTATTGAAGCAAGTGTTATTAAAGGTGTTATCCTTAACAACGCTTATTGAAGCAAGCACTGTTAAATGTCATACTTCATATATTTATCAGCACTTCTTCAGTGAGTGTTGTTAAAGGTATGATCTTTAACAACACTTATTGAAGCAATCATTATTAAAGGTGTTATCTATAATAATGTTTATTGAAGCAAGCGTTGTTAAAGGTCATACTTCATATATTTAACAACACTTCTTCAGTGTTATCTTTAACAACGCTTATTGAAGAGAACACTGTTAAAGGTCATATTTCATATAATTAACAACATTTCTTCAATAAGCATTGTCAAATGCTTGATTTAGTGAGCGGAAATATTTTCAAATTCAAAATTAAAACCTCACACAATAATACACATCTCACTCAGTTTTTTTTCTCTTACTTTTCTTCTTCTCCATAACTTACAATTTTTTCTCTTTTGGTTTCTCTCTTCAAGCAAATTATCTATTTTTGGTTTTTCTCTTCAAGCATAAGGTAAATCATTATCTTATTTTAGCTCATTTGTTTCTCTCTTGACTAATAGTGTGATCTTTATTTGTTGTGAAGTTATGCAGCTATGGTGTTCTAGGTTTTTGGCTATGGTTCACTAGTTTTGAACATATGGTTTGAGTATAATGGTAAATTTTATTTCTCAATTGCTGCTAATTTTGTATTTTTTTATAAGTTTTGCAATTTGTTTAGAGATGTCATTTTTTATTTGTATTTGCATCTTGCATTGATCATTGAGGAACGCAAGAACACTTTGTAAGAACTTGCACGTTGGAGGAGAAAGAATGAACAATTGGTGATTTAACAAATCTATTGTAAATGTGGTGAAGGTGAATATATTTGTCATGTGTTTGATAGAATGCCTTGGAAATATATTGTCTTATTTAGAAAGTAGACATTTAATAGTGATTGCTTCAGTGAGCGTTGTTAAATGTCTACTTTCTATAGCGTTTCAAAAAACGTTGTTGAATATAACCTTATGTATTACTACGCTCACATTGAAAGCGTCCCTAAAACGTTGTTAAATGACAATTTTAAGCGTTGTTGTTTTGCTATTCTGGCGTAGTGAATGGAAAAGATATTCCTATGTTAAGGTATGTTTATGGGGTTGTGGTCCTTCCGTTTTCATATTTTCGTAAATCAACTTTTCTTCCATCTTCTTTGCAGATCTAGTAAATTTATTTTCAAAAATTTGTGCAGAATGTAGATTCAAACATTTTTTGCTCTATTCTTCATAACAAAGAACTTTCTTACTTCAAAAAATGGTTCATGTCCAAACAAATATGTTTCTCCTCTATCCATATGAGAGAGAAATTCTATTATTTGTGCATTGTTTTGCGGTGGACACAACATAGCTTGTTTTAGTTGTCGGTGACATTTCATCTGATGATAATGGGGTTGCTGAATTTTATTTCTAGTTTTTTTATTTTTTTTTCTTAATTCTATGCATGTTCATGATTTTTGTATTGGTGTTGGTGATGTTGGTATAATATGGGATGATTATTGAGTTAATGAATAATAAGATTGAAATGGTGGAGAACAATAATGTTGGGAAGGTAGATTATGTGGTTGTAGAGGTGGTTTTGGGGGAGGTTGTTGTTTTGACCATCGTGAAAAGAAGGAAAATGAGATATTTAGTTATGGGGTTTGATGATAGTAGTCTAAGTGTAGAGATAAGGGTTTTGGTAACATGAGATTGACAATGAGAGTATGGAGGAAGGATGCTTAGAGTCGTTACCTTATGGTTAAGGTTAGCAAGGGCCTTGAGAAGGGATTCATGTATTGTATCTTCTTCATTTTGGAATTGTTGAAACTTCTTGTTTAGGTACAAGATAGCATCATCTACACTCATGGGAGGCATTGAGGAATAAATGAAAACAACAATTGATGGGAAACAAAATTGCATGCTATCGAGAAATTAAGGTATAAACTATTTTACTCCTAAAAATTAAGATATTAAAAGATAACTTTTCAATTAATTCCCCTATGTAGATGAACAATGCATTATTTAAAGAAAATAAATCCACCTAAGGTAATGATGACCATACAAGTGTTATCATCTTACAACATAAGAGTGATCTAGAAATACTAATGCAATATCAATTATTAAATTTAAATAATCAACTATCATTTTATTTTCTAATGAACCATATAACAAACATTATAACATACATTTTATCACTTTGTCACCAACTTTAAGATCTTTGACTTTGGTTCGAGCTCTACTACCTCTCTTGCAACATCAGTGCAAGAAATGTGGGGAAAGTGGTGAGGTAAGAAGAAAGGGCGGAAAAGACCCTTCTGAATCTTCCAAAGAATGGGGTTAATGGTAATCCCTTCCAATTTTAGCAAACCTCATTTTTATTTGGACTGGGAACATGAACTTCAACATGCTTCAAAGATGTGGAACAACTACCATAGGAATCATACTAAAGAGCTTGGTCTAAGTACAAGAAATCAAGAATATGATTCTGATGAAGACAAAGCTTAAAGTTTAAAGATAAGTATAAATCAACTACAACAACATAAGGACTTACATTCAAGCTTTAAAAAGGGATCATCAAGGCTAGAGTAATATTATTATTTTTAGGTTCTAAGATGCTTCAAATGGGTAGAGTCTAAGTTGGGTGAATTTTGCACGCATACATGATTTTGAGCATTAACACTTATATCATTTTCAAAATCATGCTTCATGCCTCAATCATTGATGTTAGAGATTCGGCAAAATTAACTAACTCTTTTCAGAAAAATGTCAATTGATGAAGACATTGATTAATTGATTAAGACTTTGCAAACGGGAAACACAATAATCGATTAAGGAGATAGTTAATTGATTAAGTCAATTTTTGTTTTGGAATCTTATACGTTTTATAGAAACGTTAGTCGATTAAGTGGTTATTTAATCGATTATCCCCAATTGAATAGATTAAAACTGAATGGTATTTTATCATCCTTTCCCATGGGCAAAAACAACCAGAATAAGATTTTTTACACTTACAGGAACTTGATGCAAGATTGATACACGTTTTTCAAGAGTTATTTTCTGAAAAAAGAGAAAGAAACTTTCATGTGAAAAAAGAGATTTTCGTGAATCATTGAAAGAGGTTATTTTCATATATTGAAAGTTTTCAAATATTTTCCTTTTGTGAATAATAATCATTCATATTCATCTATATGATTGTGAGATTTATCAAAGGATATTTTTGTTCTAAATATTAGTGTGTGATTAGCACATTGTAGGTGCAAAGAACTTTGTACAATATTTATGGTCGATTTGTAAATTTTCTTTTTAAGGGTGTGAGGCATCACCTTGGAGGAAGAGTGAAATTTAGGGGAAATCCTAGGCTACGGTGAAGGTCCAAGAAGAGGTCTCGGTAGGTATACTTGGTTAAAAGTGGTGAGGAGCGATTATAAGCTAGGTTTAAGAGAATTCTTGATGAAAGAAGTGTTTTGTATAAAAATTTGATTTCTTATTAGTAAAGCAAATCTCCATAGATCAGAAGGGGAGAACTGGATGAAGATTGCACATAGACTGAAAATGGAACAAGGATCAATCGGTCGTGTTATCTTATCTCTTACCCTACTCTTTTACTTACATGCAACTATCGTATTTTCACTTTATTTGATTATATTCATTTAGAGATTATTGCATAAGAGAATTTGTTCATTTAATTATTTTCAGTAATTTGTTTAAGAGCATATTAGATTAGTTTAATAATTGCTTTCTTGTTGCATCAAGAACCAAAATATTTTTTAGAAAACCAGTAGGCTAATCAATTAAGTCTTGTGTTAATTGATTAACTTTAGTTTTTTGTTAATTGATTAACCAACCATTTAATCAATTAAAATTAATGGTTTTTGAAATTAGCTTTTGTAATTCGAATTGAGTTTAATTGTTATTTGAACCACCTATTCACCCCTTCTAGATGAAGTTAGTTTCTTTGTTAACCAACATTTGACTTGTTTGTTTTTGGACTCAATAGCATATAGTAGTGTTTTTAAATTGCACTTGCGGTCACAATTGCGATTACTGATATTATATTGTGGTAATTGTTGTCCTTACATTGCAAATGCGGTCTAAGTAGTTGGGCTGCATCCCAATGAGACCACATCATTGTGATTCGGTTTCCCATCATAATTTCGATGTAATAAAAGTTGCAACAGTCACAATCATAATATTGTGATGCATCATGCCACAATCAATGATTGCACGATGTTCTTCTTCAAGTTTTGCCGACTTGAAATCCCATGTAGAAATTTAGTAATTAATAGAAAACAAGAATGATAGCCACAAAGCCATAGTATTTTGGCAACAACTCAACGAGTGAGGCCATTTTTGGGTGACTTTTTCCTGCTCATTCGCGACGTAGATGGTTGTTATGTCTAACTATGATGTTGTTTACACCATAGCAAAAACCATATATTGCAAGAGTTTCCTTCGTGCTAGACAGAGGAGACATGGATTTGGGGTTCACCATGTCATCATCGAAGAGACCGATGCCGTAGAGAAAATATGATAGCCACAAAGCCATAGTATTTTGGAAAATATGAAAGAATATAGTTCTACTTTTCTTTCCAAAAGTATTTAATCTCTCCCAGGCACCTTCTGGTTTGTTCTAAAAGCTCCTTTTGATAACTCAAAAAGTTTGAAATAATTAGTTATTATTTAATTTAAGCAATGAAATGCTTCCAACTGCTTTTTTTTAGCACGGATTTTTGTTTGCAATACTTGTTAACTAAGTTTTTGCATTTCAATTAGGTTTGCATGATTGCTTCACCTTACATCTGTTTTCATTTCTTGATGAATTTGCAATTATTGAATCAAACTAATAGTTTTTGCATAGTTATTGTGTGGGCGAGTGTTCTTTCAGAAACTTGATGCATTAAAGAATTAGCATGCTCAATATATATATGTTCTCCCATTCCATAATCAATTTTTTAAAAGAGGATGGTGTATCTCATCTTTGGCTTTTAAGATAGTGACATTTGAATGGTGCCTATGTTGTATTTTTATTCAAGTGGTGTCGCGCCCCGATTTTCGGCTACGCGACCTCTCGAGTCGCCACTACATTTTTTACTGTAAAAAATGTAGAAAAATCTTTTTTTAGCCCGATTACCTTGGGCTTTTTGGATTTTTGATATCCAGGTTCAGAAGTCGGTTACAGGGTAGGGAATGTATTAGCACTCTACCCGCCCGCCTTAAGCGGTACCCTATACTAAACTACATGGATTACTATCTTTTTTATTTGTTGTTATTATTATTTTATTCAATTGTGTGATTAATTAATTAATTTTTATGAAGAAAAAAATTGTTTTTATTATTGTGCCTGACAAGAATGACCCCGGTCCTACGTATCCCTATTAAGGGAATCAAGGCTTACGTAGTTCTTTAAGTAGAAAAAGGTTTCTTTAAGTAGAAAAAAGTTTGTTGGTTGGATTGATTTTAGAAAATATAAGTGTTAGATCTCGACTAGCAATCCTACTAATACAAGTGAAGTACAGTCCATATGTCCGATACCGCATTAAGGGTTAGTTAAGATCTTAACATGTTTCTGAATAAAAGATTTTTGATTCGTTGGTGAATTAGTCATGGTGATCATTAAGTTGATGAAGTGCAGCCCATATGTCCGACACCGCATCATATCTTAAAATTAGAGTGATTGTCGTCTTAGAATTTATAATGACTTTATCATAAAAAAATGTAGTAGCTATTTTAAGGACATTGATTAAAATTCAAAAAAAAAAGTATAAAATACTAGTAGAATGTGATTTATTCTAAACTTTTTTTAAAAAAACCTACACATTGTATTTTGTGTTTGGGCTCCCTCTAACATTGCATAT
>NC_032022.1:5798350-5798968 GCF_001865875.1 Lupinus angustifolius
ACACCTTATGTTCATGAAAATTTAATTGTCTACACATAATTAGTTTTTTTTATTATTATGATAATTAAAATTTTCATGATATAATAATTTAGCATATATAATATAACATGATGATATCAGTGTAAATAATGAACAGCTAAAATGCACACCTGATAAGCAATGAATAGAATACCCAGCAAAAAGAGAAACATGCGTGGCAGGAAGAGATTGTTGTGCAGTGAGACCGAGACGGATTTCGTCCTGCGATTGGCTGCTTTTTGTGGTCAACTCACGGATGGAGGAAGTATGCAGATCTAACGGCTAGGGATCGAGGATGCATGGATAAACGATGGACTCACCCACACAGGATTGATTCTCGCAGAATACGTTTGGTAGGGTTTTGGGAGGTTTTTTGGATGTTTTGGCAGTGTTTCAATAATACTCTATGTCCTCTTCTCCTCATCCTAACCCACTATTTATAGGAAAAAAATAGTCCAACCGAAATCTCTAAAGATTTGCCTACCCCTTTAATTTTTCAGAAATCAAATATTCCCCTTTTTTAAAATCCAATCAAATTGATTTGATTTCCATTAACCAGGATATTTGAAAAATTGATTTCAAATCTGGAATTTGAATTTC
>NC_032022.1:5799068-5803119 GCF_001865875.1 Lupinus angustifolius
AGAAAACATTTTTTATTTTTATTTTTATTCTTTTTGTTTTGGAAGATGACATGTGGGCCTATGGTGGCCCAAACAACATTTTTTTTGAAAAATTGTTTTTTAGGGCTTAGACTTTATTTGTATTTTCTTGAAATGGAAAACTTATTATTTGGAAATGAATTGGGCTTTTTTTGGGCCGGAAAAAAATGAGTGTTCACAAGTGGGAAATAGGTGACATGATCCCTTAGGTGACAAGATATTATTGTGGTTTGTCACTACTCACAAGCAGTGCTTGGTTTTTAGTATGGATATGTCCTTTTCATACTGCTATGAAACGGAAGATATGCTTTTATTCCATATCTTCATGAAGGATATATTCTTTTACTTTCCCAATCGCAAGCTAAATTGATGAGTTTACATTAGAAAAAGGAACGTAAATGTTTGGTTCATAGCTATAATTATATCTGCTCCACCAAACACTTAAAATGACAAAATAATGGAACAACTTCTTTGGAATTTTACCTTTTCTATACCTCATTTTTACATCAATTCCTCCCATATATTCAATGTGTAATTGTCACCATGCCCTTAAAAAAATAGAGTTATTTCAGATTTTCACAATTAATCACTATAGATACGCCCTATTGTGGAGTAACTGAGAGTTGTAAACCAATCATTTCATTCCTCAAGTAATATACTTTATAAATATCTACATGACATTTCCAAATAATGTTCATTAATTTATAGGTATTTGTCAATGACCAATTCTTGAATTGGGACCCAGATAACAAAATCAAAGTCAGGATTGTCTCTACCATAGCTTACCATTCCTTGCTCATGCAGAACATGTGAGTGAACAAAAAATAACATTAGTTTATCATTGCCAACACTATTTGTTTCTCTCTTCAATCCAGAACAAAAGGTATAAGCCCTGTCAGATAAGTCCTCCTATCGTTAACACTTAGGAGCCTTATATCAATATATTATATGCATATAAAATATATATACACATCCCTGCTCTGTAGAGGATTCATGTTAGTTTATTTTAATGTACAAAATGGATAATTGGGTCGGTGACAGGTGTATTCGACCCGATACTAAAGAGCTGGAGAATTTTGGAACTCCGGACCCAATACTGAAGATGCATTAATTTTGCCTTTTGATGCAACAAATGAGGAGAATTATAGGAATTTATAAAGAACTAGCCATTAAGAATCAAAGAATTGTATATTTTCACATCATTTGTATTTTCTATGTGAATTCCATTAGTATTGGGGCTATCTTTTGGAGCTGTTATGAAGAGTGCTTCTACATGAACATTTTCACAGCCATCAAATATGACATTGAACTAAGGGTTGTTCTTTATCCTAAGTCCATGCATAGTGAAGTTGGAATTCATGAAAAACCTTATGGCCTACATCATATAGAATCATATGTCACAAATTAAACTCAATAATGGAGATAAAAGTATAAGATGTATATAGGAGAAAGACTTTGAAAACTTACAATTGGGCTATCACAAGGTCCTCAGAGTGTTGTTCCATTAGGTCCCAATGGCATTTATTGTAGAGGGGTTAGTGGTTGTTATAATATATTTATATTTATATTTATATAGGTGTTCAGTTTAAGAGTTAACAATCTAACATCTCACCTGATATTCTATTTTATTGTTATAGACTCAGAAAGAGTTGTCAAGCATATTAAGGTCAAGGTTAGAGAAGTGAATAACTTATCTATCGGGCTACGCATCATTGTAGATTTTGATGAGCAAGGCACAACCTATGGTGATGCGTAAGGCCTTCTTGCTGGATTTGTAGGAACATTGACATCTGATTGCAAGTTGTTTCCATTAGATTATGATAAGTGGTCAGGTGGACATAGTGGTATACCTTCTACATTTTAAAGTGTCATATGAGACTACTTTTAGTTTTTTGAGATTTTATGGTGTATTTGGATTTATAATAAGGGATGGAATATAACTCTTTCAAATATGTTACACTACCTTGGTTATTTGCAATGAAATTTTATTATTGTTAAGAACATTTGTATTTAGTATTGTATATTTAAATAATAATTATAAATTAATGAGATTAAAGTTGTAAAGTGTCCCACATTTCTTTGGCACTTTGACATTGCAAAACCCGAAAGAACTCATCATATGATAGAATCGATGTGATGATGTTTTTAGCATGTAGGTTGTATTGAACCTTTTTACGTTCATCATCGGTCCATAGACTCTTAGGCTTTTATTTCGGTTCATCGTCCACTAAATGTACTGGGACGAAAGGCCCGTTGACTACGGATTCCCAAATATCCGAGTCAATGGCTTCAATGAATATCTTCATTCGGACTTTCCAGTAAGCGTGTCCCTCGCCACTGAATACGGGAGGGTGATTAATGGATGCGTTATCACCACCAAAGGGGTTGGTGGAACCCATTTGATTTCCCTTAAGGATCATGCTTATGCGGTTGAGCTAGCACGTCGTACTAGCTCTGATATCACTTGTTAGGTATCAGTGAACAGAACACACCTAGAAGGGGGGGTTGAATGGGTCTCACGGTTACGAATTACTACTTTTTGAACTAAAGCCCTATTTTGGAAAAAGCCCTAGTTAATCGATTAACATACTGTCTTCATTGATTAACTTGTAGAAAACAGCAAGTTGTGAAGTGGCTTATTGCTCAACCACTCACCGAAATTCTGATACAGATACAGAAAATATACTTGAACATAATTAAACCCAGTATGACAATATTATAATATCGAAAATTATCAGCTACAATTAGACAATTGGTGTGCTAAATAGGTGAACAAGCATCTTAGCGGTGCAACAGGTGTGCTAAACAGTGTGCATCCAGACTTGACTTAGCCATCAAGCAAACCATGAAGTCACTAATGACCTCACCCCAAGTAGCCCACCATAGGCTTTCTAGAGCAGCTCACCATAGTTGGTTTCATAGCTCACAACTAGCTTTGATGAGTCAAGCATAAGGAGGTGACAAAGCTGCTTGATCAAGGGACCGAACCCATGTTGAAGGGTTTGGTCAGCTGCTTAGCGGAGCGGGCTGATAAGCAGCTCAGCGGCCCTAGAAGAATTTCTATAAATAGGGCACATTCCATTCGAACAAAAATATATCTCTCACATTTTGCCTAGAAATTATTCTTTGAAGTTCTCTCTTCTTGTTCTTAGCTCTTAATAACTTTATTTAAGTAAGTTTAGTAATTTTAGTTTATAATTCAAGAGGAGAAAAGGAGAAGGCAAATGAGATGCAAAAATTAATTTTGTAATCTCATTTGGAACTCAAAGCATCCAATCCTTGGATGGATGGCTCATGCTCCTAACAATTTCTTTCGAATATGGTTATGTTATTCAACTTCTTCTTATATTCTAAAAGATTTGAATTTTAATCATTCAAGTTGGTGCTTTGATTAATTTTACTTGTTTGAGAAATTCTTAATGCTCTTTTTAGATTGATCACCTAAAAATTGATTTCAAGTCATAAAATTACTTGTCTCAAACACTTAACAAATAAACTAAGAAGTAGTTATACTACTTATCTTATTTGTCAAGTTAAGCATACTTTTCTTACGATCTTATATTCATTACTACTTAAATATTAGAGTAGTGTGACAACCTAATCTCTTTGTGGACGTAATATTGTTTAGTAATAAATGTAAGTGATTATTATTCTACCATTTTAGAACATACACTAAAAAGAGGATTTTATAACTTGGTGTTTGGAGTTAATCAAAGTAAAACATAAGAACTTGTCTAAGTAGTTCAAATTCATAAAGAAGTTGAGAAATATTTTCCTTATTCAAAATGATCTTGACTTCTAAAGAATTTGTTAATATGTAGTTTATTTTTCTTGTTAAATTGTTTATGTGCAAAATAACGAAAAACCATCAAAATATGTTTACTCATTATTTGTGCTTTAATATATTCATATGATCCATTCTATTAGGGAATTCCTTGTGGTTCGACATAACCCTATACTATACTACAATTGAATCTTGAAAGAGGTGTAAATTGTAAAATAGTAAAGTGTTATCAATAAATTTATTTGTTGA
>NC_032022.1:5803219-5811367 GCF_001865875.1 Lupinus angustifolius
TTAATACCAACCTTCCTTAAGGAAGAAGTTTTGTTTGTTAATAAAAGGAACCCGAAATTTATTTATTCTTTTGTTCTTTATTTATTTGATTATAACAACTAATTATTCATCACTTTTGTACATTAGATTACCATTAAACCAGTGTTGGAATTTATTCCACAAAACTGAGATGGTATTCAAAGGTACTTAATAATTATGTAATAGGGGATTGCTTCGATACCATTATATCAGCGTTAGAATTTATTCTAACAAAGCCGAGATGGGGCAAAGAAGGAATAACTTATTTACATGATTATTAGAAGTAAGTTGTAACTAGAATATTCTTGAAACCATTATACCGGCGTTGAAATTTATTTTAACAAAGCCGAGATGGCGAACAAAGAATAAAACCGAGTTCACTTACTGAATCAAATAAAAAGAAAACACGCTGAAATGAGAAAGGGAAAACCTAACCTTCCTTCCTCAAAAATAAATTTCAACAAATTGGTGCCGCTGCTGGGGAATTGCTTAAATAATAGAACATTTTCATAATTATATGTCGTTCATTAAATAATCGTGCATAAATTTATTTTTGCTTTTGTACAAATTATTTTTAACTTTGTAAAAAATGTGAATTATTAAATATGTATATTATTTATCCACTAACTCTTCTTCGAAAATAAACAGAAGAACCTTTCTTGTGCATGAACAAGAATAAACAACTTGAATTTTCTCTTGATCCTGAAATAGAGAAAACACTCAAGAAGCATAAAAAAGCACAAAAGAGGGCACGTAAAGCAAGAACTGTTATCCAAGAAAACAAAATAGAAATGGCAGAAAATCATGAATCCATGGCAGAAAATCAAAACAGCATATGAGGATTTGTCAGCTTCAACCCCAGGAATATGATAAGAATCGGGAGACCCTCAGGCTCTCAAAGGCCAACAGAAATGAAAACATGGTTAGTACAACTCATGTACGCCAACCCTTTTGCTAGATTAGATCATGAAGATTCATACAACCATCTCACAAAATTTTATGAGTTGGTTGGTACTGCTAGGATCTCCGAGTCTAAGGAGGAGACCATTTTTCTAAGGCTATTTTCGTTAATACTTATCGGAAAAGCCAAAGAGTGGTTCCTCGATCTTCCACAACATATTCAAAACAACTAGAATATGGTGGAGGAAAAATTTATGACAAGATATTTTCCGCAAAGAAAATTTATGGACTTGAAAACTACTATCTCCACCTTCATCCAGCCTTCTCGGGAGAGTCTATGTGAGGCATGGGACAGATTCAAATCCATGCTCAGAAAATTTTATGAGTTGGTTGGTACTACTGGGATCTCCGAGTCTGAGGAGGAGACCATTTTTCTAAGGCTATTTCCATTAACACTTATCGGAAAAGCCAAAGAGTGGTTCCTCGATCTTCCACAACATATTCAAAACAACTCGAATATGGTGGAGGAAACATTTATGATAACATATTTTCCGCAAGGAAATTTATGGACTTGAAAACTACTATCTCCACCTTCATCCAGCCTTCTCGGGAGAGTCTATGTGAGGCATGGGACAGATTCAAATCCATGCTCAGAAAATTTTATGAGTTGGTTGGTACTGCTAGGATCTCCGAGTCTAAGGAGGAGACCATTTTTCTAAGGCTATTTTCGTTAATACTTATCGGAAAAGCCAAAGAGTGGTTCCTCGATCTTCCACAGCATATTCAAAACAACTGGAATATGGTGGAGGAAACATTTATTACAAGATATTTTCCGCAAGGAAAATTTATGGACTTGAAAACTACTATCTCCACCTTCATCCAGCCTTCTCAGGAGAGTCTATGTGAGGCATGGGACAGATTCAAATCCATGCTCAGAAAATGCCCTAACTATGGGTTCGATGTTTAAACCCAGATCCATACTTTTGTCAATGGACTTCAGCAGCAACATAAATGGATCTTAAATGCAACTGTAAGCGGACAACTAATGGCTAAACCTCCGCAAGAGGCAATTGACATTATCGAATCCATGACATTAAATGATCAGAAAAGTCAACACCAAAGAAGGCCACCACCTAGGCAAGGTGGAATACTTGAACTGAACTCAGCTGATGCAGTATTGGCCCAACATAAATTGCTTCAACAACAACTAGAAGAGGTGACCCAAAAGCTCAATGATTTGCCAAAACAGTTACGGGAAACCTCAAAGAAGCAAATTTATCGGTGTGACAATTGTAATGAGGATCATGATTACAATGCCTGCCAAAATGAGGAAGTGCATTTTGTTGGGAATCCTCCAAGGCAGAATTTTCAAAATAATTACCCTCAATGGGGTAATAATCAATTTCAACGAAATCAACCTTGGAGGCAAGATCTTCCTCAGAAACAACCCTTCTACCCCCAAAATAATCATTTTCAGCACCCCACTCAGGATAAAAGCATCAAACTGGAAGATACTTTGAACCAGTTTATGCAAATGACCATGTCAAATCAGAAAAATACTGATGCTTCTCTAAGGAATGTGGAGATACAAATTGGGCAGTTGGCCAAACAATTAGCTGAAAATCAGAAATCAACATTTTCAGCTAATACATAAGTGAATCCTAGAGAGCATGGCAATGCAATCCTAAGGGGTGAATCGGGCTTATCGGGGCAGTAGAAGGAATAAACAAAAAAAGTATGCTGAAATAACATGTATGATTTATGCATGAATACTACATTTGGATTTATAAGATCAATGGAATTACCATTAAACCAGTGTTGGAATTTATTCCACAAAACTGAGATGGTATTCAAAGGTACTTAATAATTATGTAATAGGGGATTGCTTCGATACCATTATATCGGCGTTAGAATTTATTCTAACAAAGCCGAGATGGGGCAAAGAAGGAATAACTTATTTACATGATTATTAGAAGTAAGTTGTAACTGGAATATTCTTGAAACCATTATATCGGCGTTGGAATTTATTTCTACAAAGCTGAGATGGTGAACAAAGAATAAAACCGAGTTCACTTACTTAATCAAATAAAAAGAAAACACACTGAAATGAGAAAGGAAAAACCTAACCTTCCTTCCTCAAAAATAACTTTCAACACACTTATACATGTTTTACCAATATATTATGCATATGATGCACAAATAACATGTATGATTTATGCATGAACATATAATAATCTAGATGACATGTCTCATGTAAATGATTTGATTATTTTTAAGACTTGTGAGAATTGCACCTAGGTTTACCTAACCTGGACTCAATATCTAAGACACATATTTATGACTCTAAAAATGACTCTTGTAAGACTTGGTCTAGATATGAGATCCTTGAGTCCATAGCATGTTGATTTGTTGAGTCATCTTCAAGCTTTCCATGAATCTTTGTCTTCATCAAAACATAGGCAATTAATAGTGCAACACTTTGACACTTGCACTTTCAATCTCCCCTTTTTTATGATGACAAACTCCACACCAAATCTTGTTTTGATGCACAGCTTGATGATGGTTATGGAACGCATGGTTGTTAATTTCAAAGTTAAAGCGCATAGCTGGACAACGGAACCTGAATATTTATTTACAACCTGCAAATCACATCAAACAACAAAGCAACCTTTCTCCCCTTTTTGACATTATCAAAAATATAAACGTATTAATCTAGTCAAAAGTAAGAAGAGTTATATAATGACATCAAAGATGTAACCAATCAATTAAATTTGGGGATTCAATTAATTAACCAGTTGAAGGAAGCTTGAACAAGTGCACATGGTTTATACAGATTTAATCGATTAAGGATATGCATTTAATCGATTAAAATGACAGAATACTGTAAATGAACAAAGTTAATGGCATGAAAGGTTACTGATAAGTGCTATACATACCTAAATTTCATACACTTTTATGGCACTTATCTTAAGCATAATTGAGAAAAACTAACTTAAAACAATACTTTAGGTATAAAATATCACAATCTTGTATATTTGTATGTGTATTTATTTTTTTATGTGTTTTGTAGGATTTAGAATGAAGAAAAGAAGCGAAAAAAGACTCATGATCAAAAAGCAAAAAATTCAAGAAAATTAAGGTGCTCAACCAGGCAGCTAAACGTGGACCAAGCCCCGCTGAGCTGACCTGGACACCAGCCTGACCTGGACACCTGCTTGACCTGGATCAAGCTGCTCAAGCAAGCAGCTGAGCGGACCTGCTTGGCCGCTCAGCCTAGTCCTAGCACGATCAGACCTCTGATTGACACGGTCAGACACAAGCTTGGCACATGCCCAAGCTGCTGAACAATCAGCTTAGCAGTCAAACCAAGCAGCTTAGCGGAGAACCAAACTCCTGACCAGATCAGCAAGCACCAGGCCATGTCCCAGTCACTGCTGAACAAGCAGCTTAGCGGTGAAGCAGATGCGCTGGGTGGTGTGCATCAGGCTTGACTTAACCATCAAGCAAACCATGAAGTCATTCATGACCTCACCTCAAGTATTCCACCATAGGCTTTTCAGAAGTAGCTCACAATAGCTGGTTTCATAGCCCACAACTAGCTTTGATGAGTCAAGCATAAGGAGGTCACAAAGCTTCTTGATCAAGGGACCAAACCCATGCTGAAGGGTTTGGTCAGCTGCTTAGCGGTCCAGCCAAGCAGCTCAGCGGTCCATAAAGAAATTCTACAAATAGGGACCAATTCATTCGAGCAAAGAGGCCAACAACACTTAATTCCACTTGAAAATAACAAGTCTCTCACTAGAAATTATTTTCTGAAGTTCTTTCTTCATTTCTTAGTTGTTTAGAGCTTTATTTCAAGTAAGTTGTAATTTTAGTTTAGAATTCAAGAGGAGAAAAGGTGAAGGCAAATGAGATGCAAAAATCAATTTTGTATTCTCATTTGGAACTCAAAAGCATCCAATCCTTGGATGGATAGCTCATGCTCCTAACGTTTTTCTTTTGAATAAGGTTATGTAATTTCTACTTCTTATATTCCAAAAGTTTGAATTTTAATCATTCAAGTTTCTACTTCTTCTTAATGCTCTTTTTAGATTGATCACCTAAAAAATAATTTCAAGTCAATAAAATTACTTGTCTCAAACACTTAACAAATAAATTCATAAGTAGTTGTACTACTTAGTTTATTTGTCAAGTTAAGCATACTTTTCTTAAGATCTTATATTCATTACTACATCAATATTAGAGTCGCCAATGACTAGGGTGTGACAACCTAGTTTCTTTATGGACGTAATATTGTTTAGTAATAAATATAAGTGATTATCATTCTACCATTTTAGGACATACACTAAAAGGAGGATTTTAGAATTTGGTGTTTGGGTTAATCAAAGTAAAACATAAGAACTTTGTGAACACTCAATTTTGTCCGGTCTCTTTACAATAATATAAAATTTTCAAAACAACAAAAGAATAAATTTTTTGCATTTTATTGTCTCATAACAAATACACGTTGATTTACATTACTATACAACTATCCGTTTGGTTCAAAATGGGAAATAATCATAACACATTTGGATGAACAAGTGAGCAACAGTGTAGACAATATTAATTCCCAGACTACTCGTAGTCTAGGCATTTGTAGAGGACATTCCACTTTGCTGCTCCTCTCTGTGGTTCCAACACCAAGAGCAGAGGCAAGATATGTTACTTGGTCTGGACTCACAGTATCCTACATCATATAGAGGGTAAAGGAATCAACGTCATTATTCAAACAAAATGGGAAGCGAACAACCAGTTTTTAAGTAAATACCTTGCAAAATCATGAAGAATGATGCGAAAACCAGAAGGCAAAATTGATGGATCATCATATAAAGATGCATCACTTGGAGTGAAAATGAGTTCAACAAGTCAGGAGATATAAGTTATGATTCATATTCTAGCTTCAACCATATATTCTTCCCTTTGTCATCAGTTGCAATCTGAGACATAAAGGAAAGTTTATTAGCAATGGCAACCAAAAGAGTTCAGAGGAAATCATCAAGAAGTTACAAACCAGAAAATATCCACATTCGGTTACAAATAATAAGCATAAACGGCAGCAATGATGAGCCACTTAAAAATGGCATTCAAACAGCACAAATGAGCATTATGCATAGTTAATCCTGAGTTAACTATTTCAGTACACACATCCCACATAATTGGCAGCAGAGAGACAGAAAAACGCATGATAAATAGCAGGAATATCAAAGAATGGAATGTTCAGTTACAAACAGTCATAAACATCATGAATAAGGCAATTATTGGAGCCATGGTGAGCTGCCAGAAACCTATCAGAAACCATTCAACAGACCCAGGAATCTATCATCAGTTACATATGCATTAAATCAGCATGAATGAGTAATCATTAGTCAGTTTCTAAACACAAGAGTCAGTTTTATTCCTGATTCTCAATAGACCACCCAGGAGGCCCAGACAGTTGGCTATAAAAGGCGTGCTATGTCATAAACAGAGGGGAGACAGATTACTCAGAAGCAGAAAAAGCCTACTACCTCCATAACACACGTATCATACATACACTCAGAAAAACACACAAAGATCAAAGAAAAAGCTCACACATATACATACTGCGGAAATAGAATGCTCATACACTGATATCACACAAACATAAGCAATCAGAAGGATACTTTTAAGCCACCTATCAGAACACATTCAGGCATACATCTACAACACAAGCTGTTACAGATCCCAAGTTCAACATCACAGTTCGTGCATAGTACTTACAAACCACACGGAGACAACAAAGAGAGCATATTGATAGCACAACACACACACAACAAATCAGTGAGCATACAGGAAAGAATTCGGTCGGTTCACAGCGGGGGAAGAGAAGAAAAACATAGACTACACAACAACAAAAACAACAACCAGAGGACAGACTATCATATACAATCATAAAAAAGGAGAACTCAGGAACAGAGAGAATTCAGGAAGAAGCTACAACATAGGAAGAAGAGCGTAAGCATTTCACTCTACTTGTCTAAACAATTATAAACAAATACATCCCCACCCTGTTTGTATATTTATCAAAACATATATATACATATTGTGAAATTAGAATAAGCATACGCACGTCACAACATAAGAAATCAAAATGCATAACAGTTAAAGAACGCATCATATGTGCTAACGCATATCACCACAATCCGAAAGACATACACATCCATATCACACATATATAGAGACAGAGCCTCTGTAAATAGAGAACCAACACTCAGAAAGTTACCCAATCCTGGTAAGGCTAGCTGTGACTACCTCCACCTTCAATCATCTTCACTGTGAAACACCGCAATCCCATTCAGGAACCTCGTATACCTGAATCAATCTATCATTAGTAACCCTTTCAGAAATAGTTAAATTAAGAGTGTAATTGAATTACTACCTTTATTGGGATTTTCGGGTCTCTATCGCCTTCCCCTACCTTTTAGAACCGAACCACCATAAGCCACCGGAAGTGAGAACCGAACCTCCGCGAATCACCACCGTCACGAACCAGTGCCATATCGCTCTCGGTTGCCCACTGCCATAGACGAAGAAGCTTGGTGGCTTTGAGGCTTCACCGTCGACGGATCTCCTCGGTGAGCTCGGTTTAGCCATAAACCGTTCCCTTTGCCGGCGTCGTTGAGATGAGAAGGACGGAGAACAAAGAAGGAAGGGAGATAGCATGTCGAAGCAGTGTCGTCATCGTCTCTTGTGCCGACGTGAGCCTCTTGCTCGCCATTGCTGCCGCTCGATTGAAAGAAGAAGACAAAGGAGGAAATGTTGGATTTAGGGATTTCATTCCCTTTTTGGGTCCCCTTCACGTGCAAATGGGGTTAGCCCTTCTAATTAACTCAATAAGTTTTCCTTTTTATTTTTATTTTGGTTGTTGTAATTTATTATTGATATAGTTGGTGTGAAATTGTGAGGAATTGAAAAGTGTCCATTATTAGACATTAACTATTTTAATTAGGAATGTTATAGTAAGGTTACGGTTCGAGTTGTCTCTAACTTCTCCGAAAATGAGAAGAAGGTCTACGACCAACACCGTCTCTAAACTATTAATTCCCTACATATATACTTAATAAACGATTTTATCAATAAATTCTATATGCATAAATAATTAGAAACTACTTTACCAAATAAATTTTATGGGATTATTATAGTAAGGTTACGGTTCGAGTTGTCTCTAACTTC
>NC_032022.1:5811467-5909522 GCF_001865875.1 Lupinus angustifolius
TAAAGCATAAGAACTTGTCTAAGTAGTTCAAACTCATAAGAAGTTGAGAAATATCTTCTTTAGTGAAAATGATCTTGTCTCCTCAATAATTTGTTAATATTTAGTTTATTTTTCTTGTTTAATTGTTTATGTTTTCTTGTTAAGTGTTTATGTGCATATCAAATCAAATCAAAAACAACCAAAATATGTTCACTCATTATTTGTGCATTTACATGTTCATATGATTCATTCTATTAGGCAATTCCTTGTGGTTTGACATAACCCTATACTATACTAGAATTGAATCTTGAAAGAGGTGTAAATTGTAAAATAGTAAAGTGTTATCAATAAATTTATTTGTTGAAAACATATTTTAATATACTAAAGTGATGAAACTAACTTACTAACTTTTATTTATTGTTATTTACTTTCCACAATTTATTTATTCTTTAATATCAACCTTCCTTAAAGAAGAAGTTTGGTTTGTTCATAAAATGAACCCGAAAGAGAGTAAATAAATAAAGGTCACTTAAATTTATTATTCCTTTGTTCTTTATTTATTTATTTGTATCTAACAATTAACTATTCATCACTTTTGTACATTAGAATACCATTAAACCGGTGTTGGAATTTATTCCAAAAAACCGAGATGGTATTCAAAGGTACTTAATAATTATGTAATAAGGGATTGCTTCGATACCATTATATCGGCGTTAGAATTTATTCTAACAAAGTCGAGATGGAGCAAAGAAGGAATAATTCATTCACATGATTATTAAGAAATAAGTTGTAACTGGAATATTCTTGAAACCATTATACCGGCGTTGGAATTTATTTCAACAAAGCCGAGATGGCAAACAAAGAGTAAAACAGAGTCCTCTTACTTAATCAAATTAAAAAGAAAACATACAACAAGTTGGCACCTTGCTAAGGGACGATTTGTCGAAAGGGAAAACCTCTCAAAATTATCTTTCAACAGTTACACAGCTACAAATTGAGCAAGGAATGATCAAGCAATATTATTATAACATGTTTACAGGAGGCTCAATCAAACATAAAAGATGCAGATAACCAGTCAAGTTCTATTAAACAATATTCATACTATATATGACATAGATATGCATATGATATAGGCAATATAATACAAAAATCAGCAACGATTAAAGCACAATCTGATATCATACATATCAAGTGATAAGATTTTAGAAAGAGTAGATGGAAACTATTACAACCCAAACAAAAGCAAAGAAGTAAAAATGTCTCAAGAGTACAACCCAACAAAATACATGACAAACTAGCCAATAGAATAACTAAACCAAAGGAAACCTAGGTCTAAGGTCTTCTAATCTAAGGATGCGGAGGAAGGTCTCTATCATGAGGAATGGTCAAACTATTATCTCCCTAAATGAGGACCCTCATCTTCTCAAATTCAAAACCTATCATTTTGTGTTTCAACAGTGTTTTGAACAAAGCTCCTCATAGACTGATAGTGGTTATCAATGTAGGCGACCTGTCTTTCCTCAAATTGCTCCAAATTTGTATGATACGAGTCTTTCAAAGTCTGAAAATCTAGATCCATTCTATTATTCAGTGTTTGCTCCATTGCATCCAACTGAGCTAATCCAAAGGGTGTTCCAGACGACTCCCCCTGAGTTCCTGCAGTAGGCTGATCTCTTCCTGCCTGATCCTCATCTCCAAATAAGTCGAAGTCCACAGTAGTGTTATAATCCTCTTGGTATTGCCAAGTATTTCCATACTTGAAAATACCCATCTTGTGGATCAGACTTTCACCAACCAGGTGATCTTTATCACAAGACTCCATGATGATGGTATTAGACACATCAATATGCAGATAATCGATGATCCACGAAAAGAATATGCTATAGCGAAGCAACTTGGATTGTGATGTTGACACACTATACATGACCTTCAGAATCTCCTCGGACCAATTAATCATGACATTTTCCTTAACAACATACATAAACCTTAAGTCATTCATAGTTGGTTGTGCATGATTCGTATTTCTCTTAACTAAGATGTACGCTATTAGATAGTGCAATAGTCTATTTTCCACAAATAATAACCCAACTTTTGTTAGTTCTCCTTGGATATATAGATGGAGACCTCTCAGACAAGACTTGTAAACCTCAGCAGCATCGAATGAATTCTTGACCCAGTCACAATTACCAATGCTTGCACCATTGCTGGATAAACCTCCCACATTCATGAAATATCCTCACTCAGCTCAAATAACTTTCCCGAAATCATAGACTAATACTTACCATCCTTGTATCTGAAGTTGGCATAAAATTCTCTAACTAAGGCAGGGTAAATATTTCCCTTCAATTCCAAGAAGGTGACAGCTCCTTGAGCTTGCATACCTTGCGGAAACTCAAAATTTTGTTCCGCCATCCAGGTTAAATCGACATACATGATGTAAGTTGGTTTTCTCCCCTGAAACTTTGACAAACGAGTCTCGTGCAGTATGAGAGAGTAGTAGGGATCTCCGGGGTCCTGCCTCACATTCGGATTCGGTGGAGTAGGAATGGCAGTACTTCGTGGGCGTTGAGCAGTTGTCTTAATCCTTTTTATTGTCCTCTTTCCATTTTGAGTGTAAAACCGAGTAGAAGAAGGATTTTTGGGGAAACCTAACCTTAAGGTTTTGGAATTAGGAAGGTGGGTTTTTAGATAATTTTGAGAGAAATTAGGATGAATGGAAGTGCAATGTGAATGAAGGGTGAGGTTTATTCTTCTTTTTGGCTAAGTAATCAGATTATGTTGTTGCATCTGAGATTTTGAGAGAAAGAGGATAAAGAGGATTTGAAAAAAATGGCAAAAATGTTTATGGATCTGTTATATCTGTTGTCATTAATCGATTAAACATGTAGGTAACCATGCTAAAAAATATCAACTCGTACAAATGCACGGGTAACTTACTACTTTAAAAGTAAACATGTAGGTAACTAAAAGTTTTATAATTTCCAATAATGAATCTAATGATGAAAGAGAATAAATCTCGTTTTCAAACATCAAAAAGAGTTATAACCATGTCTTTTTTTTGTTTAACAAAAATATTATAAAATTTTATAAAGTTGTGAAGAATATTATATCACTTCTAGTTGGGCAAGAATACTGCATTTGGATTTATAAGATCAATGGAATTACCACAATGCCACAAAACTTGGGTAAAAAATCATTAATTACATTAAAAAAATCATAATAATTAGTGTATAATAGATAAATGGATAAATATATTATTTGACTTTTTAAAATCATAAACATCGTTTCGAACGATAAAAATCATTGATGACTTTATAAAATTATAAAAAAATATTGTAATACCCAAAATATGTAAAAAATAATTTTCTCACTATATATAACCACAAAAACTATAATTTTTTCATGCTTTGATCACAATTACTACCTTTTTCTTCATCATTTTCTCTCTCACTCACTCTACTATAGGCCGAACAAAATTATGTGTTCACATTCATCCCTCTTTACTTGTTGCTTATAAGATAGCAAGCAAATTGAGGTTTGTGTTATATCATGGTAAGTAACTAATAAAAAATGAATGTTAATTATGTCAAAATGAAACTAGCTAGTGAGAACGCTAGTTAGAGTACAAGTGGAATTCGATGTTGAGGCTATGCAAAGACCAATTGCATTACATTTAACTTTCTTTTATTTCTCTTTCTTCGGGTTGAGTGGATGTTTTTGGCTATGTTGTGCAGTTTGAATGGATTGAAGGCAAAAAGAGCACAGATTGGATGCAAGAAGATGGAATTAGACGTTGAGGCTATGCAAAGACCAATTGAAGAGCTAAAAGAAGTCGTGAATGTTGTATTATATTCCTATTTTTTAGATTTGTTTTGTTGGGCTTAGCCCAATATTTTGTAATTAGGATAAATGAGGGTTCTCCCTCAATGATGAAACATTTTACACTTTACACTTTACATTACAATTCTCTAATTTAGAATTTGGTATTCTCTTCTCCATCATGAGTGAGTAATTTCCTTTGTTTCTAGGATTGGGGCTATGCCCTTTTATATTTAATAAACATTTGTTCTTACTTCTATTTTGTTGAGTGTTGTGAGTTGAATCATTAAACTGAGTTTTATTCATGTGATTTGTTTGGCCAACAAATTACAACTCTTAGATACATTAGGGAAGGATCGAGAGGTGAACCCAACTATCTTATCATTCAGTTATTCAAACTAGATGATGTAAACCCTCCTAGGTAGCCTTTGATTCCTAGGGCAGCCTTTGATTCCAAGGGCAACAGAAGTCATGAAGGTCCTATGACTAGGACCAAAGCCAAATCAACAACTTTGAAGGTCACAAAAGACTCAATTGACCCTTGAGATTACATGAAAGAAGGGCATTTATGTCCTTAGGTTACATTTCAACTTAGGTTTATCTTATTTGCATTGAATCAAATAAATGAGATTGCATTCTCATATCGTCTTAGGTTTATTTTCATTCAAGTATTTTAGTATTTAGTTCATGTAATATGGGTTGGGATTTATTTGTAACATGGTCCATATTCGTGACCAAGTAGTTCACATAGGTTCAAGGGTAAGCTAGTCACAGCTAGGATAAGGCAGCATGGCTAGACCAAAGTATCATTGGCACGGCAACAACATTTGGACAAGCAACTCATGTCCAAACCGTGAAGACAAGGTTGAACTCAAAGAGATAAGGCTTTACTTAGAGATAAGGGCGGCTCCTTGCAAATTAAATATAAGGTGATCACAATTGGAAGATTGGCATAAAAATAGGAGAAGATAAATGATTTATGCACATCACATAAATCATTAAACCTTGTCAAAAGCCTTAGGGATGACACGACTATAATCAAGGAATTTAGATTTGTGGAGTTGTTATCCTACTTGCTTAAAGATAAATTCGGTTGCTCAAAGATAGATAGGATTTGGCGAAGGACTTGGTCAATATCTTATATTCTCCAAAATCGTAGCTACTCAAAAAATCAGCCAAACAAACTCAAGACAAGGACTCGCTCATAACTCAGCCACACTCAACCAAGGTCGAGCTCATTCAAGACCAAGTTACCCACTCTGGTTGCAACCATTATTTACATGATTTAATTAGGAGTTTAAATTTCTTTTACTTTCAAATTAAATTAGGTTTAGACTTAGTCTATTTTCTATTTAGCCAAGGCAACTTCGCTTATTTATATTTTGATCAAGTCATTAATAAAGTCAAGTTTAATTTTGGATAAATTTTGTGTGTTTTTAGTTGAGCAAGTTCTCCTAAAACCCTAGGCTGACCGTGGTCGCCACCCTCTTGTTCTTATTAGGCATCCTTGCTTGTGGCAGACTTCCATAGCTTATCAAGCAGCTCTTGCTTGTGGCTCTTCCCCCCTTTCACTCTTTTCCATCTTCTTCAACAAACACTTACTCAAATCTTCCCAAACACCCCATACACATCCAACCAAGACACTTACCTTAAAACTCCCTCCTAACCGAAATCATCAAATCTAAATTACATACCCAACCTTGACCTAAACTCATACACCCCAAAATATCCCTAATGCATAACCTAAATACAACAAATTAAGGCCTAACGTAAACACAAAAATCCTACACTACAACTTCACCCAAATAGCCACAAAACCTACAAACCAAGACCTTTCACTCAAATCCCTCCAACCCTACACATCCTCCCAAACTGAGGTCATAGTCCCTTAACCCAAACACAAATCCTAGCCTACATAACCCTCTAAACCGAACCTAAATCCTACCAAAAACCCCAACTTTCATACCAAACTGAATCCATTCATTAACACTTCTAAGTTCAAGCTAAAACGATTCTTAAATCAAAGGCAACCCCTTGAGGTTGTCATTGCTAGAATCCTAATTCACGAGAGTAGTCTTAGGATTCTCGGGGGTCTCTGGAATTCACCTTGAGTTGCTATAAAGCGATTAGATAGAAAGATCCAAGTAAAAATTTCAATTGATAATCGTACCACGAGAGTAGGTGCGACTTCAATTGAGTACACATGTTAGAGCTCGAGAGAGGATGACACATATCAAAGAGCAATTCACTATCACAACTTAAAGTTCATGAAAAGGAGCAAAATAAGGATTTGTGAGTGTAAAGGCGGTAACCCTTATCTTGGGAACTATTCCTAAATTAGATTTTAATCCTTTTTAATATTTTCATAATTATTTTTGTCAATTGCTCAATTGTCCTAAATTCCATTTTATTCCTTATTTGAGTTAAGTATAAATTAATTGTTATAATTAAAGGAATTTTCAGTCCTCGTGGGATCAATATTTTATTACTTAATGACATAATCGTGCACTTGTGATTTGCTCTATCATGGAACCCGAGAAGATATTGTAAAAGATAATAAAGAACACAGGTCAGGATACTTCTGAATTTTGAGACTATAAAAGTAAAATACAACCAAGAACACACATCAGGGTACTCCCATAACTTAGGTAACATAAACTAAAAGGCAACCACATACACAAGTCGAGGTATTGTTAGAACTTAGGAATCATAAATTAAAAAACAATGAATAACATAGATTAGGGTACTACCAAAACTTGTCGAGAATAAATTTGTTGGTGCAGTGGAAGCGATCGTTGTGCAACGTTGGCCACAAGCAATCAAATAAAGGCATAGAATAAATATAAGAGAAAAAACAAGAGAATTTGTTAACGGGGTTCGGCCAATTGTGTCTACGTCCCCGGGAGCGCTGAGCGGCTACCAAGATATTATTAGAGAATAAGGATTACAAACCCTAGCACACCCATGGGCCTACCTGCCCATGGGGTGTTTCTATTAGGTGCTTTTATATCTGGTGCACATTACAACAAGGGATATGAGTCCAATATATAACATTGATACTCTACTTTATTCTAATACTAGGCAATGTGGGACTTCATATAATAATATATTTCAAACAATCCCAACAAAATTAAAAGACAATCAAGCATACATGTCAGGGTACAACCAAAACTTGGATAGTATAAATTAAAATATTCAAGAACATAGGTCAGACCATTGTTGGAACTTGGGTAACATGAATCAAAAGGTAGCCAGGAACACAAGTTGGGATACTGATGGAACTTAAGTACAAAAAACTAAAAATCGCCAAGAATACAGGTCAGGGTACTTTCAGAACTTGGGGAACATAAATTAAAACCTAATATGTAGCTTGGAGTACTGTTAGAACTTGGAAAGCATAAATTAAAAGACAACCAAGAACATAGATTGGTGTAGTGCAAGAACTTGGGAAATAAAAATTAAAAACAACTATGAACATAAGTAAGTGTATTCTCGGACCATGGGAAACATAAATTAAAATCGACAAAGAATGCAAGTCGAGACAGTGCTGGAGCTTGGGAAACATAAATTAAAAACAACCAAGAATACAAGTTGTGGTACAAATGGAACTTGGGTAATGAAGATGCAAGCATACATGAATGAGCAAGAGTGTGTATGTAAGCATGCATCACATATATTAAAGGAAGACAAAGGTTGATAATAGACAAAGGCTAATATAGACAAGGATCGATAACAAGATTAATGATCAAGGACAAGCTTGAATGGATGAACAAATCAACATACAACAAGTATCAACATTAAAGTCAAGATTCAAGTTCATACAAGGCAAATCATTCAAAAGAAGATCTAGAGGCTAAGTATTTTAAATCTTTATTAGGTCTAAAGATTCTTGCTTAGTAAGAGTCTAGGCTAGGATGAACCCCAACGAAAGTATCATAAGCTAAAATCAATCATCACTAAAATGAGACTTACATGCATACATACATGATTTACAAGCACATGCATACATACATGATCATATGTTTTCTAATGCATTTAAAAAGAGTTTTAAAATCATACATCATTCAAAGGCATGCATTATTATTTTATAAATCATGTAGGAGGTTCATTATCATTGAAATATTTTTTAGAAAATCATTAATCGATTAAGAGATATTTTAATCGATTAAGCGTTGATTTCTTGGGAACCCATTAATCGATTAAGTATGGGTTTAATCGATTAAGGGTTGTTATTGTTTCTGTTTTCTATTATTTTCAAGAACTCGTTAATCGATTAAGTTTAAGGTATAATCGATTAACTGCAGCTTAAAACAGAATGGTATATTAACCTAAGTTTTTCATATTGCTTAATAATTAAGATGAACGTTGATTCATAGAGTTAGAACACATATTCAAAATAAACAGATTACATATTTTATTCAGAAAATCTTAAGCTCTAACTTTCATATCTTTAGAGAGATTTTTAAAGTGTTCTTTTAAGGAGAAAAAAGGGTGAATCTTTACAAGATACTCGCTGAGCTTAATTGTCAAATCTTTTGTTAAAGAAATCTTGCATCTCACGCTTTCAGTTCTGTAATTGTGAGATCTTTTAGAAGGGTTCTTAGATTCTAAGAAGATTGGTTAAATCTGCATATTGAGGTGCACATATAACTTGAAAGAATTGTTAGACAAGGCAACAACATATTCTCTCGGTGTGATTGTTATCGCTATTGATAGAGAATAGGTTTGGGGAAAATCTTAGTTGTTGTTAGGTGTGTCTTCACGAGAAGCAAGAGGTCTTGGTATTGAGCGATACATGGTTGGGGTCTTATCACAAAAAGATGGGAGATCTTAGTAGGTGAAAGAGAGAGAGAGAGGTCAAACCGAGGTTGTCAAGTTCATAGAGATCAAGAAAGTAGTGGTGTGCGTCTTGTATTAAAAGCTTGTTTATAAAAGTACATTAAAGATTCGATAGTGAAGAAAAATCTCTCAAGATCAGAAGAATAGACCTAGATGTAGTTTGCAAGTGGACCCGCAAACGAACCATGATAAAAGTCGTGTCTCATTCTTCTTTTTCCCTTATCTTTTATATTTTTGTATTACTTGATTTACTTAACTTGATATGCATATAATTCTGTGTTAATTGCATATTTTGTATTGTACATTTATTGTTCTTAATCTTCTGTAATAAGTGCATATAAGTTTAGTTGAATCTTGGTAATCTTGGAAGATTGAAAGAAAACTGTTTTCGTTGAACAAAAACTAAATAATCGATTAAGGTATTTAGTTAATCAATTAATAGAAGAATGAGTTAATTGATTATAGATGTGCTTAATCGATTAAACAGTGTATAAGTTTGTATTTTCTATTTGTTTATCAAGCAACAATAACTGTGTATCATATCACCTATTCACCCCCCGCTAGGTGAGTGATAGAGCCCTATGGGACCTAACAGGTAATAGAAATTAGAAAATCCAAGAATACATATTTAGGTATCGCCTGAATGTGGGAAACAAAAAATTAAAAACAACTAAAAATGCATGTTAGTATAACGTCAGAACTTGGGATCATATGGTTTTTTAAACATGAGAGACTGTAAAGTATAGATTAAAAAATCATCGTACACTAGGATATGAAAGGTAAGCATTTTTATTTAAGCTCACTAGGTACGGGGACCTGGAAATCATGGATTCTCTTTAAGAATATCGATGGCATGTGACTTGGAAAGCATGATTTTGATTTTTTGCATATATTGCCACTGAATGGTGTAATGTTATGATTGCTTGGGAATATATAATGTGATGCATGAAACTATTAATATGTGTAGTGAAATGATTAACTTATGGGAGTGAATATACATGTATTTGAATGGAAAAATTATTTTGTTTTATCCTATTTGATTGTTAGATTCAATATTGGCAATAATGATTTAATTGGTATAATGATTTGAATGATTTTGAGATTTAACTAATAAATTAGAATTTATTTTCTCATTAATTACTCACTTAAAATATAATTCCATATAATTAACAAAATGATTTTAGATTAAATAAGCTAAAAAATTAGGTTTAAGAAAAGGATTATGAGAAAAGATACAACATGGGTCTTGAATTCCCTTGTCCACTTAAGTGATATAATTAATTGTGACTGCTTCACAACCCGAGGCAGGAGGAAAGATGCAACATGAGCTACGACTCCATCTTAAACTTTAGAAAATAATATAATTAAAATATTTTTGAATATGCTAATACTTATTATTTAATCTTTAATTTTATTGACTACTTTTTTAATGATTATATTATCCATTTAATTGCATAATAAAAAGGGAAAATGTCATTGTCTTTATCAATCTATAATACGAATTTAAATTTAATTAATAATATTATTTAAATTATTATATATTTATTCAATTTAATTATATTAGTTATCTATACTTCTATACTATATATATAGGGAAAATATTATGTAACTACCACCGTGATATAATTTCCCCTTTCTTATTTTGCCCTTAACCCTTTTTAATTTCTACAAAAAAATATATAATCATATGTAATCACCACCAACATATTAACCATCCTCACCTTAATTTGAAAATTAGAATAAATACAAAGAAATATAATATAAAGTCGACCAAATAAAAATTACAATATAAATTATATTTAATACAAAAAATATTATAATTCACCAAAATAAAATATATAAACTTTAAATATTTGACATTCGAACGTAAAAATGTAGGTCAACATACACGAAATGTATGTCGCTACACTAATTAAAATAAAGGAAGTTATTTTATTTATATATACTAGTGTGTACAGGCACTTCGTGCCTGCCGGTTAATATTGCATGGTAATATGTATTTAATTTTTATATATTTCATTTTATAATTAAAATATATTTGTTGTATTCGGTGTACTTTATATTATATTTTTGTGTGTTTATGATAAGTTTAGTTTAAGGTGAGAGATGTGGTTAATGTATTGGTGGTGGTTAATTATGATTATATGGTTTTTTTTGTAAAAATTAAAAATGTGAAGGGCAAAATAGGAAGTGGAAATTACACCATGATGGAAGTTACATCATGTTTTGGCTTTATATATAGTATAGATATAGAAGTATAGATATAGATAATTAAAAATAATATTCATATAATATATGAAAATATTAGAAAATACAATAAAGAAATGTTAAAATAAAAATTCTTCATAAAACATTACTACCTTATGCATAACACGATGAAAATTAAGTTATAGGAATATTAAAACAATAACTAATATGCATCTATAGTAAAAATTATAAAAATATATTGTCATTATCATACAACAATAATTTTTTAGGGGAAGCATTAATGATGCTAGAACTAAACATAAATATAAACTAGCATATTATCCGTGCGAATGCATGGGCCGATATTTTTTTACCACATGATTAAGAACATACATATTATATCTATATTGTTATTTAGGCATAAGGAATAATTTCAAATTTTGTTATTTGAAATTGATATATCCTTCAAAATTTAATGTCTTTCATTGTTCAACCTAACAAATATTAAATATATACAATATCATAGTATGGAAAAACTTGATTTTATTATCTAGAAGACCAAAAATTATAAATACATTTAAAAATGGATGAGTTAATAGGTTAAAATTTGACCCACATTAATATTACATGTATCAATAGAATACGAACTATTGTATTCATTTTCATTACTTAATATTATTAAGTTTAAAAATCGTTGCTTCAACTTAATAACTGATTGAATTGAATTATAAAATTTTTTACTTGGAATTAATGGTTGATGCAAGTATTGTCTTTGGTTATAAAAATTCTTCATTTTTTAGCGATCTTATGAATTTAGATAAGTACTTTGAACTATGACATTTATGGGTTATCAAAATTAACAAATGTATATGTTATTAGGTATGGAATGGCGTGGTTATGAGAATTATAAAGAAAAATAAATGATATAATTTAACTAATATAGACAAAAATTATTAGATTTTTTTTTGCTAGCGATTATGTACAATTACAATAGTTTATTATAATATTTTAAAATTGTATCATTGTCTTGATTATATGACTTCATCCATACAATTTTTACATAATAATATTTTAATGATCTGCAAAGAATGATAGGTGACACATAAAATGATTAAATAATATTAATTGAGAACGTTTTAAAATCTATTTAAATGTCTAATTACTGAATACTTCATTTACTATATTTAAAATATGTTTTCAAAGTTTCCTAACAATTTTCATACATAATTTTAAAGTAGAAATTAAATTATCATAATTAATGTCCCTCAATTCCTTAATTATAGGAAATTAAACATTTATGAATTATCAACTTTTATTCTAATTAATAGTAAAAATAATTATTTTTATGAAATAAATTAAATATCAGTCGGTCTCCTTATTAATTCTACTATCATAGTTCCAATTCAAGAATAAAGCTCTAGAGTGGGTACCTTTTCACTTGACATATTGAGTATAGAAACTATAATTCATGAAACAATATATTGTAAGTAACATAACAAAACAAAGAATAAACTCTTCACTATTTTTTATTATATTTAGTTGTTCCATAAAGGCAATTTATATCTTTTGAGAAAATAATAATTCATTAAAAAAGAAAAATCTACAAACAAAATAACATATGCACAGAGGAAAAACTAACACGCGTATAATGCTATAAGGGAGACAACTCACTTCTGGAGTGCGAACGAATCTATAAAATAAAAAACCAATGAAAAATTATTAAGAACGTATCGATAAAATAAAAACATATCTAAAAAATATGAACATATATACAAAATAAGAACATTTCTACATAATAAACAAAAAAACAATGAAGAAGAGAAAGAGAAATTATTGAAGAGAAGAAGAGTGAAAGAGTGATGAAATGAATGAGTGAAAAGTAGAAAGATAGGAGTGATGAAACATAAGAGGAAAATATGAAAGAGAAGAAGACTCACTTCATCTTTGGAGAGTAAAAAGTCATCCGGATTTTAAATCTCTTCATTGAGAAAATAGTGATTCTTTTGAAAGAAAAATCTATAAACACAATAAGTTATGCACATACAGAAAAAACTAACATGCATAAATGTTTCAAGGGAGATAACTCACTCTTAGAATAAGGAAGACATCTACAAAATAAATGAAAAATAAAGGAGAGAAAAGTAGATAGAGGAAAAGATTTGAATGTTATAAATAGATATTTTTTTTCTTGTGTGTGATGTTATATATTAAACACAAGTGAGACATTTTAAGCGTAATTTTTTGCATAAGATAATGACATGTGTCCCTAGCTGTTAAAGTTCCATCTCAAAACCAATTGGCGATGTGAGACTTACTTTCCAACATGTCCCTCCACATAAGCCTGTTGCACCAAGCAAAGAGTTACCTTTGACCCATAACTAAAGGGCATCTTTTGGCCCATAACAACCAAAAAGAAGTTGGACTCTGGCTTTGATACCATGTTAAGGTTCCATCTCAAAACCAATTAGCAATGAGAGGAGTAGCCCAACAAGTATTTAAATCATTCCCGAAATAATGAGGTATGCGATGTAGGACTTACTTCCCAATACTATCTAACATGGTAAGAATTTTTTTTTGTTTATTATTATTATTATATATATAGGTAATAGATAAGGATGGTGTACATAGCAGCAAACACATATGAAACGGAAACCTTTTGGGCTACTTGAGGGGCCCTTAATGAATATGCAGCAGCCCATAAACAAGTTTTACATAATAAACTCATCAACAGACATCACCCTAAGCAAAATAACTTTGCAAAGTTGGGTGGAGATTTGAACAGAGGAGAGGGTTCTGATTACAAAACAAGTTCATCATCATCATGTCGGGTATGGGAGACGGATATGTCGGCACCGCCCAAGACGCGGTGAGGATACGGCGGTTGGAGAAGCAGAGAGAAGCTGAACGCCGCAAAATCCAAGAACTCAAAACCAAGTCTGTCTCCGAAAACGGCCAGCCTGGTCTTCTTCAATTCGGTTCCAGCACTTCTGAGGTCACATCCTTTATTATTCAGATTCCAAACCCTTATTCAATTTCTCTTAAATTTAAATTTCGGAAGGGATCCCATTAAAAAAACCTGCTTCACATTTTAGCCATTCATTCTATGAAATTCTAATGGTTGAAATTTACTCAGTAATTTAAATCATAAAATGGATAGCTAAGATGTTGAATATGTTTTTTTAACTTACTTTCGGCCTCTTCTGGAAGTAAGTGAATCTCACCCCTTTCAATTTTATATCTATATTTTATTTTATTTATTTTTATTAATACTCTTATTATTGTTTCAGATTCTAGAGACTGCCTTCAAGAAGGAAACTGTGGGTCTCGTCACCAGAGAGGAGTATGTAGAGAAGGTAAAAAATATATGCATCCATAACATGTGTCATTTTTTTTACTGTTATGCCCATAGTTTTAAGTTTTTAATTAGGTTTGGATTGTTGCAACTCTGGAAAAATGATTGCAGTTGCGATGATGTTGCGATGATGTTGCGAAAGTTACCGAAAATATGACCGAGGTTTAAAACCTTAGTTATAATTAACATTTTTGTTCTGCTTTGTATTGAAATATGCTGCAAATTTATAGATAATTCTATCCTATAGGTATAGCATCAGAAGTTGGAGCGTTTTCATAGTAGCTTTCTAGCTGCTTGTATAATACAATGGCTTGTATCTTCGAGAAATAGGAATTATGTAGAAGATTATAGAAATATGTGAATTGCCATAATATGATGGAGGTATATTGTTCGAGCTGATACTGTGTTACACTCTTCAACCACCAGAAATTGCTTTTCCAATTGTTATGCCATCTAATATATATTTTTTTCATCCGTGATTTTTCTCCTCTTATGTCCAACTATTGTTTCTATTGTCCTCTAAAACCAACACTTTGGTACTAAATGACATGTTGTATGTTTGTGTAGAGGGTTAATATTAAGACCAAAATAGAAGAGGAAGAGAAGGAGAAGCTTCAGAAGCAACAACAAGAGTAGGTTTTCTGTTTGTTTGTGTTGCTCTTTCCCAATTAATTAGGTTTGTTTCTCTTGGTTAATCATAGAGGGTGAGCCTCGGCGCAACAGAAATTTTGCTTGCCTTGTTACCTGGAGGTCATGTGTTCAAATCCTAGCAATAGCCTATTTGCTTGTGAGGGTAAGGCTATGTACATCTAGGCTCCCCAGACTCCACTAGGTGGGAGTCTTGTGCATCGAGTCTCCCTGTCATTGTTAATCATCTCCCTCTTTGAACAGGGAAGAGGAGTTTCAATTGCAAAAGCGTAAGAAGAGGAAGATAAAGGGGAACTCTCGATTGTCATTTGCTGAGGATATTGAGAATGATGGTGAAGAGGAGGAAGAACAAGATAGTAAGCAGCTTTGCCACAACACTTTACTTCTTTTGTTATCTTTCAAATCATTGTTTCGAATGATGGCTTCTGTTCATGTATTGGCACTTTTACAATGTTTCTACAGCACTGAACTGTCTTACTGCATTGTTTTCAGAAAATGACAGAACTACAAAATGTTTGGTGTTTTTGTTTTTTAGTTAGTTCCATTTTAATTATAAGTATATCCTGATAGATGAAGTATATTGATGGTTTTCATTCTTTCGAAATAACATTGAACTTTCCTCTTCCGTGGCAGAAAATATTGAAACAAATAGACTAAGGCATGGTAAACTTGGTAAAGACCCTACAGTTGAAACTAGCTTTCTACCTGACAGGTATGGAATATCTCCTTTTTCTATCTCTCTCTTGCCCCTTCCTCCAATACCCCTGTCCTTTCTTTATTATTTGCTTCCCTAACGTTCGGGCATAGGAGTGCCGAGGATTCTGTAGTGAGCGAGAGGCTGAGGAGGAAGCTGAGCGTGAAAGACTGCGGAAACAATGGCTTCGTGAACAGGAGCAAATTCGAAGTAAGTCTGCTGACTAGTTTATATTTTTTCTATTGTATTTAAACTCTATTTAATAAAAAATGGTAAAAGGTTAAGAAGTGTAGCTTATGATGATGCATAAATGCTAATAACAATAAAATAATTGACATGTGGTGTTGTTCCCGTGTTTCAGATGAGCCTCTTCAAATCACGTACAGCTACTGGGATGGAACTGGCCACAGGCGTGTGATCCAGGCAAGTGAAGGCAACAAATTTCTAAACAACAAGTATGCATTTTTATATAATAATTGTATATCAAATACTGAACTATTTCATGATATGATTCAGGTACGCAAGGGTGACAGTATAGGAGAGTTTCTCAGAGCAGTCCAACAGCAACTGGCTCCTGAGTTCCGAGAGATTCGAACTACATCAGTTGAAAATATGCTATATGTGAAAGAAGATCTTATCATTCCTCATGTAAGAGCATGCAATCAGTGTAATTTATTTCACAAATCCAGTGAATATATTGCCATCTGATTTAAACTGTACTGAAAAAACATCTTTTAAATGAAGTATATCTGCTAATTTATCTTATCTGTTTCATTGTTTATTTCAGCAACACAGTTTCTATGAGCTAATTGTGAATAAAGCTAGAGGCAAGAGTGGACCGGTATATTCCTTTCCTTTTACTTCCATTTATTTTTAAATTTCTTCCCTTTTAGAAGGTGTTTCTCTAAGGGTTAGTTTGGGAGTTGGATTTTGGAGGGGAGGGGAAGGAAGGGAAAGGGAAATCGTGGAAGTCATCTCACAAGTGTATTTCATGGCTCCTGAGCCTTTCATTTCCCTTCCTCCCCCTCCAAAATCTAACTCCCAAACTAACCTTAAGTGGTTTTCTTAAATTGATGAATGATGATTGTAGTATTTCATATTTGCTGTGAGGGCCAATCTCATCCTTTTTCTCTCTCTCTAGAACAAGGGAAAGGTACATTCAAAAGTATGTATAATAAGAATAGAACATATAATAAAAGAAACTATGTGGAGGATGGAGAATAGGTTCTTAGCTGCAGACTGAAGGAGGAAAATAAGCAAAAATAAATAAAAATATAACAGTGACAAATCATATGTATTGGAGGAAGTTACAATGCAAAGCTGAGATTTGTACAAGTGCATACTAAACTAATACACCTACTTTGTTGTCTTTATTTTTTTTATTGGGAGAGGTTGCTTAATGGTGTAACTTATTCAAATTACAAACCATGCAAAGCAGAATTAAATTCCTAATTTTTACATTGTATGATTATTTGTGCTGCCTTCAAGTTATAATTGTTACTGATGAGGATGATTAAGTATGCTAGGTTTAATTATTTCTTTAATTTTTTTCTTTTCATGAATATATTTCCTGTCTTAATTTCAAATCATAATTTCCATTAATGTAGAATGAATTTACTTACCCTCCATTAAAGTTGGATACTCTTGTTTTCTTAATAGGTGTAAGTTGAGTCTTTTTCTTCTTGTTTGGGTGGGATTAAATTGATTCTACGGAAAAAAATTATACAAAACTTAGCAGAACTTTTTTTTGAATTTTATTTGGTTTTCCCTTCCTTGTAATAACTGCTGGTGTTTGCTTAGTAATTATCATGCTTTGATAATTAATGTTGCTTATATTATTTATGTGAGTGCTTCTTCAAACTTGCATTCCATCCATATTATGTCAGCCTTAAATATCATTTGCATATGAATTCGAATGTGTTTCCCAGTTATCCTGTAATAATTCGCAGTATCAATGTTGCTCATTTTTCTGTATATACAGCTTTTTCATTTTGATGTTCATGAGGATGTCCGAACAACTGCTGATGCCACTATTGAGAAGGATGAGGTACAATTCTATAACTAACCATTACTGCAACTGTTTTGAAATTTAATTTTATAGTGCAGTGAAAACTAGACATATGCACATTTGTCCTTGCTTGTTCTTGTAAACTTGTCTTTAGATTCTTGCTTAATTATCTCACTCCGTTGTTCTTATCCCAACCAACAGTCTCATGCGGGGAAGGTCGTAGAAAGGCACTGGTATGAAAAGAACAAACATATATTTCCAGCTTCAAGATGGGAGGTACTTTTTCTTGTGTATAGTTCATGTGCTAGTTTTCTTTGTCTTCTGCCTTTTTGGCTGAAGCATTCATGTGTTTGATAAATCTCCATTAGAATAGGATCCTATGAACAGAGATATTTAATTGTAATGTTCTGGCTAGGTTAAAGTGTTTATATATGTGTAGGACCTTCTTACTTAGCTTCTGATTTTGATTACCATATTTATCTACTATTGCAGATATATGATCCCACAAGGAAATGGGAACGTTATACCATCCATGGAGATTGATTTGTGACTGCCACAAAACTTTCCTTTGCATTTGTTGCCTTAGATTATGATGTTATTAATATATTAATGGACGAGAATATTGCAAATTCTGTTTCATTTATTGTTGAAATGATACTACATTATTTTGAAGTGTGAAGACTTGATGTGTATTTCACATTGTTATCAATTATGTGGTGCTATAATGTTAGAACAAAGATGGACGGCAATTAAAACCGAACCTTTGAGTACTCATTTGAATGTTAATTTGGTGCTATAATGTTAATTTGGGTTTGGGTTCAGGGTTGGGTAAGCACAAACTCGACACTGACCTGCTGTCACCATTCCTTAGGGTGAGTTAAGGTACAATAGTACGATTGTTGCTTATTGACTAAGAGGGTATAGGTTCAAATCTTGAAAATAGTTTTTCTGCTTATAGGGTGGCACTATGGCAGCAACATAGGAGTATGGTGGCACTACATTTATTATCCCTAGACCCTACTAGGTTGGAGTCTCATTGGAGCCGTTTTTTATAATATTGGAGTATGGTGGCACTATATCTTGTGTTTGCACCTAGCTTTGATCTCTATTGACAGGATAAATACATAATATAATGTCTATAAACTGTTAGTATAAAGATTTATATACATTCAGTGTGTCATACACTATTAGTACATACTTTTTTTTCCCTCTTGTAAATATATGTTGTTCACCTATGTTTGAAAAATTAAGGTTTGGTCACAGCTTTTGTCATATTATTTAAAGATGTAATGATCATTTGCATACTAATTAGACTGCGATTTTAGCCTTTACCATTTCACTGACCTTGGTTAAGATAAGTCTACAATCTTCACCCATTGAGTTAGGCCTAGTACTCTAAGATGGTATAGAACCTGACTCTCTCGCTGGGTAGGCCACACGTAGATGTCCAGTATTGGGCGTGAAAAAGTGTTCAAATAAGTCTCACGTTCAAATAAGCTGAGATTATAATGTATGGCGCAATTGATGAACTATTTGCTAAGACATATGTAAAGCCTAAAGACATTGGGATTCTTATTGTGAATTGTAGTATTCACAACCTAGGTGGGATGGGATGGTGTGCAGGGCTGACCGATCAAAGCTTGTTTCGAATTGTCTATTCCATATGGGATGAAACCTTATATTCCAGATTTCAAGCTAGCTTTTTGAATATTTTTGTATCCATGCTGGAGGAAGAGGTGTTCTGGATTTGCTTAAATAGTGTTAGTGTGTTATCTAACATTCCAATCTCTTCCCTGGGTATGATCTTAATGGTAAATCCAATTCTTCCCTGTATTGAGAAAAATGTCTAAGCATTCTTAGTTAATTAATTATGAGAATAAAACATCTCCTTATATAATGAGATAAATAATCTCATTCAACCACTAAAATCATGTTATTTGACTGAAGGAGATGACTTATCTTTTGGTATGATGATATACTTTATTCTAATTAATTATTTGTATATGTATCTTTACAAAACTCATGTCCTGCCAAAGTTGCTTTTCATGATGATTGTCGTCAGTCAGTTAACAGCTTGAAATTGTGGCTTACATTTGGTATCTATGTTCAGATTTCTCTATTTCCTTAGTAATGATTTCAACCCTTAAATAATTTATCTGGTAAAATGTTTGAATTAAATTTGGGTTAAAAATGTAATAATATGCATGTACTAATAGACTGTCCTTTAGCAACAGAAAAGTTTTCTCATCTAGTGGATTTTGAGCGTAGTTGCAGATTTTTCAATGGGAACCTAGCTGATTTAGTTTCTCTCATCAACACTCACATCAGTCATATGGTTATGTCTTTGTCACTGCCTAGGACTGCTCTTTGGGCCAAGGCGTGTTCTTTTTCTCGTATAACAAATGCGGTTTTGACCAAGACTTTCATGGAACCTCTTTCCCTTGGTTTCTCATTCCTCATTATTGGTCAAAGAAATGAAAGGTTTGAGTGTCATCTCACGTATACTTCATGACTCTTATGTCAATCCCTTCCCTCAATTGCCCTCTAAAAACTAACTCGCATACGGACATTTCTGGTTATATTGAAGCTATGCATAGGCACTATCATACAATCCCTGCTAGTTGAACGGTGCTGCTTGTCAAGGTAGTGATGTGGCTGGTCGTGGTGTTTGACTTCGTGGTGCTGATGGTGAATGGCTGTGTTGTGTTTATGTGTTGTGATATTGATGTGGATCATGTGACTTTTGAGCAACATTCACCTAGTATTTCTATGGCATTCATAGTTGATATAACAGGATTCTCTGCTCCTCCTCGTCTAATATATAATCTTCTCAAGTTGGGCTTATTTCCATTGTTAAGAGTCAATTTGCAGGTTCAGTTTTAAAGTGGAACAAAGAGCAATAGAAAACTTTTATTTGAACATGGTTTTTCAACTAATAAATGTTATGTTAGAACAAATGTTTTTTTATGTTAGAACAAATATTTATCTTATATGATGGTCCTACCTAACTCAAACATGATTACAATGGAAGAGGCAAAACACACTCTATACAAATCTGGACAAAAATCTGTTATTTCCAAGTCTGTCATAAATCAATCACAATATGTCATATTAGCTAAAAAAAATTTAAATATTCATGACTTTGTCTATTTTTACTTTATTGTGATTGGTTTGAGACAAGCTTAAAGACATCAAATCCACATCCTAAAAAACTAAGAAGGTCGTGTAAATTTTGTAAGGTAAATGCTAGTGAGTGTGTCAGAAAAGCAACCATATGTCAAGTACATGAACATATCTACTGTCTAATAGTTTTGTATCACTCCATGTGTAAAAAGATATGATTGACCAAAAAATTATTTAACAAATTACAATTTTAACTTACATAATTTTTTTCAACCAATCAAAATTAATGATACATGAGAATGGTATAAAAAGTAGGACAATAGATATTGTCTCCCTTAGAACACCATGAGTTAAATCAGTTGATAGAGTTGTGTGAGCACCTGACATTAAATAACTCCGCACAATTTTCTCATCTCTCCATTCCTCATTAATTATAATGTTATTTTAAAACAGTTAATCTTCCTACATCTTCTCATTTTGTAACACACCTATGAAAAACATGACCGCTTTACATTTTAATTTTTTTCCTTTTACAAAAACTATTTAGTATAATTGCCATTTCTCCTTTTTCAATAAAAAGGCTATAATTCATGAAGAATGATTTAGCACAATCCTCCCAACTTAGCTGCATTGTTAATCACCTTTTATTTTCAATGAAGAGGAACAATATCCTAGTTATGATATGGTTAATCCTAAATTAAGATTCTTAGAGATAGTACCACACTAAATTGATAACTAGATCAAGTATATCCAAGATCAACAATAGCAACTTAACCATAAATAGAATGTTCTACTGTTTAACCAAGTGCAAGTAACAAATTCACAATTAGTCTAGACAGATTTTCCATTAAACAAATCCATGATATTAAGAGTCAATTTGCAGGTTCAGTTTTAAAGTGGAACAAAGAGCAATAGAAAACTTTTATTTGAACATGGTTTTTCAACTAATAAATGTTATGTTAGAACAAATGTTTTTTTATGTTAGAACAAATATTTATCTTATATGATGGTCCTACCTAACTCAAACATGATTACAATGGAAGAGGCAAAACACACTCTATACAAATCTGGACAAAAATCTGTTATTTCCAAGTCTGTCATAAATCAATCACAATATGTCATATTAGCTAAAAAAAATTTAAATATTCATGACTTTGTCTATTTTTACTTTATTGTGATTGGTTTGAGACAAGCTTAAAGACATCAAATCCACATCCTAAAAAACTAAGAAGGTCGTGTAAATTTTGTAAGGTAAATGCTAGTGAGTGTGTCAGAAAAGCAACCATATGTCAAGTACATGAACATATCTACTGTCTAATAGTTTTGTATCACTCCATGTGTAAAAAGATATGATTGACCAAAAAATTATTTAACAAATTACAATTTTAACTTACATAATTTTTTTCAACCAATCAAAATTAATGATACATGAGAATGGTATAAAAAGTAGGACAATAGATATTGTCTCCCTTAGAACACCATGAGTTAAATCAGTTGATAGAGTTGTGTGAGCACCTGACATTAAATAACTCCGCACAATTTTCTCATCTCTCCATTCCTCATTAATTATAATGTTATTTTAAAACAGTTAATCTTCCTACATCTTCTCATTTTGTAACACACCTATGAAAAACATGACCGCTTTACATTTTAATTTTTTTCCTTTTACAAAAACTATTTAGTATAATTGCCATTTCTCCTTTTTCAATAAAAAGGCTATAATTCATGAAGAATGATTTAGCACAATCCTCCCAACTTAGCTGCATTGTTAATCACCTTTTATTTTCAATGAAGAGGAACAATATCCTAGTTATGATATGGTTAATCCTAAATTAAGATTCTTAGAGATAGTACCACACTAAATTGATAACTAGATCAAGTATATCCAAGATCAACAATAGCAACTTAACCATAAATAGAATGTTCTACTGTTTAACCAAGTGCAAGTAACAAATTCACAATTAGTCTAGACAGATTTTCCATTAAACAAATCCATGATAGTAATCTACTCCTTGGAAGACTTGTTGATAAGAGACTTGTGAATGTGAGGAATTACACCACCTCCAGCAATTGTTCCTTTTATCAGAGTATCTAGTTCTTCATCACCCCGGATTGCAAGCTGTAAATGCCTCGGAGTAATACGTTTAACCTTGAGGTCCTTGCTAGCATTCCCGGCGAGCTCCAATACTTCAGCAGTCAGATACTCCAATATTGCAGCAGAGTAGACAGCAGCTGTAGCCCCAACCCTACCATGAGCTGTTGTCCTTGTTTTCAGTAGCCGGTGGATACGGCCAACTGGGAACTGCAGATCACATTATAAAAGAAGCTCTTGAAGACAAGAACATGGAGCATGCTAAACTTGTCTAATGTTTCATTAGCTAATGCAGATAACAAACTAGAATGTTGTACAGTATTTGAATAAAATGATTGAGGCAAGATAAAAGGTTTAGAGGGGTCTAAGTTATGTTTCAGTTTTTTCTTTCAAGAAAATTTTTAAAAAAGAAATTAACTCGAAAGGTGGTTTTGAAATTATGAGGACATCACACCAAGCTATATGTGGTTTCACCCAATAAAATATCTCAAATAAGATTGACATTATCAAAAGTCAATCAACTAGTTAGCAAGAAAGGCCTGATTTCAATGTTCAAAGCCAAAGGGTTGCATAAACAGCGCCAGAAATCACATAGGACAGCACAAAAACCAAATACAATAATACATTATCATGTCAACCTATCATCAACACAAGGCTAAATTATATGCCAACTGTTTAATTTCACAATCATGCCTACATGGCTATATGACCTAAGAATTTATAATAACTAACAATAAATGGAAATGAAAAATAAACAACAATCCAAAACCATATGTATGTAAGTTAAATAACACTGGATGGGTTTGCAAATTCTAGATAGTCACCTACCCCTTAACATTTTTCAGGTTTAATTCGGCTCGTGTACTTTTACGAAGGCTCATACCTGATGAAACCTAGATGTGACAACATGCCCATTTACTTTAGCTAAGCTTAAGATAATAATTTAAAAAGATAAATATAGTGTTGCTAATGAAAATGTGAGCGCTAGAACGCTTATGGAGGAGCTGATTATTTTCAGGAGAAGTAATTTTATTCATTACCGCCCCAACTCCTTTATAGGAGGACCTAAATTATAGGATTAAATACCTAAATTTGTCCCTAGAAGAGTAATCCCCAACCCCATTTAGTTCCAGAAAAATGAAAAATCATACAAAAATACCAAACTTTATGATCCAGAATCTCAAATATCAGTTAAATTAGTCCTTGTTCAGACAAATTTTATGAACACATCCCTACCTGGAACCATTTAACTCCGATATTTACTATAAATTGTCACCTATGGCTTGACCCTAAAGCAGAGTATTTTGCACTCATTAAGCTTCTACAATCTGCTCTATGCAGTAGGTAATAAAACTACTGAGATTTTTCTTAAAAAATCACAGTTTCTTTTCCTTATTCAAATGTCCCACACTGAATGTCAATGCACACTAAACCGTGCAGACACCTTGAACAAAATTACATTATACTGCAAACAACAATAAACCTAAAATTACAAACGAAACCCTAGATTTTACTGTAACATAAGAAAAAAGGACGGGTCAGTACATGAGACTCCCACTCATCCATCTAGTGGGATCGGGAGAGGGCAGATGTACACAATCTTATCCTCACAAACGAAGAGGTTCTATCCGTAAAACATAACAAATAAAAATAAAAATAGAGAGGGAGATCTAGAAAAAGGGGGAGAAAGAAAGAGCGAGGACCTGAAGACCGGCACGAGAAGAACGGGAAGTGGGCTTCTTCTTGTCTTTGTCTTTGTTAGCCGCAGATGTTTTGCCTGTTATCAACCCTTTTGCTCCCTTCCCCGACATCCTTTACCACCAAAACGACGTTGTATTGTAGAGAGAGAGAGAGGCTGAGTTTAGAGAGAGAAGGGCAAACGCAGGTAAAGGTGATTTGATGCTGTTTGTTGGGTCCCGTCTGCTATGTGACTTTGTCTATTTATTAATTAGCCCCATTCTCTAACCCTCCCACTTTATTCAACTTCTACCATCATTTTTAGTTTTAGTTTGTAGTATTATAACGAGTTTAAAATCTATGCACTGATATAAAGATTTTTACATTGTCAGCACATTATTCACCATTGATTTATAATATTTTTATTTAAAAATCAATACTAATAAATATATGAATGATGGGGATTTGCTGACAATGTAAATATTACTTATATTGTCAATATATGTATATTAAATCCTTATAACATATTATAATTTGTCTATGTTTGGTTAGGTTACTTAAAAACCCAATATAATAAGTTAATTATTTTATTAGGAATAAGATAGAAATATTACTTTTTATAAAGTAAGTTATAAAATTGTTATAAGATTATTTATTTCTCTTATGATTATTTTAATTTGTTTACATTTTTTAAATAATCATTTTACTATTTATCATCATATACATATATTATTACAAAGTTTCTAATTTTTATTATTTTATTATAAAAGTTAAAAAATTAAAATCAAAGACAATATAAAAATATTATCATTTAAAAACAACTTGATTCACATTTTTAATATAACATTTAGTGAAAAAGTAAATGAGAAAAGAGAATTGAGATTAATAATAAAATAGGAATTAACATTTTAATAGAAAAAATAAATCAACTCTGAAATACCATGGAAGATCTTCAATTTTAGATTTTTACCACAAAATTAAGTTATGTTTATTATATCACCTACATTTTTCCTAATGTAAATTACCAATTTATTTGATATATTAAGATTTTGAGTATATAATGTGTATTTAAAATATTGTACTCAAGTGTTAACACAATGATATATTGAAAATATTTTTAGTAAATATTTCATTCAATTTTAACGTTTTAAGTCTATTCAAATTTTTTTAGAACATTCATGAAAGACTTCTAATATAATTTTGGTATAACATATTTAAGATTGGTGTCACTTTTAGATTCATTCTTTTAAATTTTCAGATTTTTTTAGTTTTATCAATGTAAATAGTCATTATTGAAATAATAATACTGAAGCCATTTATTAATTGATTAAAATAAAGTTTTAGTGTTATTTTATTATTACTCATATAGTAAAATTATATATTTATCTGTTTAAATTGATCTTGGGAAAAGAAAAAAATTCATTCTCATTTTGCCAAAACCTCAACGCATCCTTTGTTTAGAGAAGGAGAGGGAGAAAGTTTGGTAAGTTTCTCACTTCTTCCTTATTTCAGTGTTTTTTCCCTATTTCTTTCTCTTTTTTCTCTCTCATTTTCAATTTGAGTGAATGTATAGCGAAAATGTGAGTTTTTGTTTTTTTTCTTGTGTTCCTCCTCCTTTACTTCATCTTTAAGCTTGCATGTTTATAGTTGTATCAACACTAAATTATATTATGATCATTGTATATTAATCTATCATCTATATCTATAGTTTTAAATGCTTATTATAGCGTTGTGTTGGTTAGGATTAGTTTTCCCCTTTTTACATAGCTTCTAGTTGGTTTTGAGTGAAATTAGTAGATATATATTATATATTATTTTTTTTCTACCTTATTGTGACTTAAATTTTAATGTTACATTAGTTTATATACAAAATATGATTTTTCAACCTAATTCTTATTTAGGTGTAGGTGTTGAGCAAAATACTATTTTTACGAGGTGCTTATGTTGTGAGAGCTTCTATTAATTAGTATTGGTTCTTGGATTGTGATGTTGATGTCATTAGGAGTTGGGTCAAGTGCTGGAGGAATACAAAAGGGTTAGGCAAAGCTCAAGTAGCTAACTAAAAACCCAAGGTGAGAGAGACTTTATTTTTTGTCCTTGCGGTTTTGATCTTGTGCCACAGCATGGTACGATGACCTAAAAGTTGGACGCAAAATTGCATTGAGTTTGTCTTTAGAGAATAGAGTATTTCCTCATACTAGGAAATAATTTATCTCATCCTGCTAGCAAAAGTATGACTTGTGTACTATTTTGTTTAGTTTTAGAAATATTTTCATAGAAAATGATTAAATAAGACACATGTCATATTTTTTAGGGAAAAGTTTACAAAACCTGCTTAAACTTTATGTCCTTTGCAAATAGATATCGTAAAATATTTTTCTTCCTAATTACTCCTTAAACTTTAACTATTGGTGAAATTGATCTCTATATAGTATGTACGTATAATTTAAAATAACCATTTGTTTTTTAAAACTAAATCTTGAAAATTATGTTAGTATCTCTCCTTTTCATATCCTTTTTTTATAACCAACCACTACATTAATAATTAGTACTCTCCTAAAAAGTAGAAACTACTAATAATACACCATTGTTGCAAAGTTGGAGGAAAATATGGTTGGCATAAAATTAAAGTATTGGATTTGGATTAGGATTAAAAGATAGGATATGGTATGGGGATGAAATATTTTGGTACAAATAGACTTCAGACTTATTTCTCTTCCTGTTACATGGTTGTTTTATAAGTAGTGTATGCCTTCTTATAATTTTGGTACTTTAGTGGGATGGGTCTTTATATAATCAAGGGTATTCCAATTTCATTGTTAGTAATTTAAAATTATATGTCTACTTGCAAAACCCATAAAGTTTAAGGGGGTTTTATAAATTTTCTCCTATTTTTCCCTATTTCCACTACCTCCAATGCACCTCACCACACCATAACATTTGCTATTATCCCTTGACACATTTCTTTATTCTTTATTCTTTATTCTTTATTCTTCTTCTCTTACATGTTTTTCTCTCTCATTTTATTACTAAGCATAGGAGTGAGATGTCTCTAATGATAAGGGCGTCGATGATAATTCTATTCAATCTTGTGTCTCTTATTGTTTGATCACCCTTGAAGCATCATTGTAAGTTAGTTTTCTATATCTATTTGCATCTCTTAATTTGTTTATAGAATTTTTTATTCAAAATAATTATTATTGTAATGTTGAAAATGACATGAACAGTGACGAGATGGTAGAGATGGAGAAAAAAGTAAATAATCTGTAACACTTTGGTATTTTGATTATTTCCCCTTAATTTTGTAAAGAAATCGTTGTTTATAAGTTTTGCTACCTAATCTATAGCACAATATTGATTCTATGTTTTTTTATTTTCGTTTTACCTTATGGTTCATCTATTTTGTTGTACAACATGAATCGACTATGTGAATCATATTGAGATTGATTTTTTATTTAGAAGGTAATCCACAATCATTCATTCTTCATCATCACAAATGGATAAATATAATGGAAACTCATGTTGTGATTCATCACATTTCACCTCCCCTTCACCAATAGGAATGTGGCTTTCCATTTGTTACTTCTCTTTCTTATTCATTCATTGTATTTCATTTCATAATTTAATCTTATGGTTGTCATCTTATAGTAATATTGATAATAACTTGATTGATTATGAACTTAAATGCTATGATTATATTTAATTTAATATTTAAAATAATTTTGATAATGATTGTGTAACGATATGTGAGTATTAATGTAATATTTATGAGCAAAATTTGATTTCATACATTACAATTTAAATATGAATAAATGGACGATAACTCAACTTGATTTTAGGAAATTTGCAAGTAAGAATTAATGCATCATTGAAGATTTGGAACAAATAAAAAATAATTGAGATTATTTTGTGTTGAACAATAGGAAGGTGGTTTTACACTCGTTCTTTCCCTTTCTTATTCATTCATTGTGTTTTATTCCATAATTTAATATTATGGTTTCGTTTGTCGTCTTATAGTAATAATGGTAATAATTTGATTGATTATGGACTTAAATTATATGATTATCTTTAAGTTAAAATGATTATATTTCAGTTAATATTTGAAATAGTTTTGATAATAATTGTGTAATGATACGTGATTATTAAGGTAATATTTATTAGCAAAATTCGATTTCATTCATTGCAATTTAAATGTGAATAAATGAACAATAACTCAATTTGATTATAAGAAATTTGTAAGTGGGGATTAATACATCAGTTAAGATTTGGAACAAATAAAAAATAATTGGGATCATTTTATTTATTTTTCTCACTTTTTTTTATCTGCAATAAAAAATTTATTAATTTATTTGTCTCACTTAAATGTGTAAATATGTTCACCTGCATTTTTAATTATGTGAATGCATCGGTAACATGTGCACTCTTTCATTTCATAATTTAATCTTATGTTTGTCATTTGTCGTCTTATATTAATATTGATAATAATTTAATTGATTAATGACTTAAATGCTACGATTATATTTCAGTTAAAATTTGAAATAATTTTGATAATAATTGTGCAACGATACATCAACATTAATATCATATTTATGAGCATAATTCGATTTCATTCATTCTTCTTAACTCTTCTCTCATCATTTTTATCAGTTGTATCTTAAATTGTCTAAATTCTCACATCTCATTCACTCTTCTTAAATGTAAGATTTAAAATATATATATAATCTTAAATAAAAGACACATACATAAATTACATTTTCAAGGAATATGAATCACATGACATGATCACATGATCAATAAATGATAATATTTGTAACCCTTACTTTTCTTTTGTCATATATGGATGACTCATTAAACTGAAATTATGGCAGTTATTTATGTGTGAAAGAAATATATATATATATATATATATATATATATATAATATTTATAATAATTTTAAAAAAATGTTATAGATAATATTATTTATAAGATGGAAAGATAGAAATGAACTAAAAGATTACTATATTATTTTTTTAAGTTGTTACATTATATGCAGAAGTTAATTACATATTAAAAAAGAGTTATACATTAAAAATATTATATTTCAAATGAAAATTTTAATAAATAAATCATATATAAGGTGATAAAATATATCATAACTATTTATAACTTATAATTGATTAAGAGAGGAATTATATTTTCAAAATAAATAAATAAATATAAAATTAAATGATAAATAAAAATGTTCTTTAAAGTGTCTTTTTCGTTAATTTTTGTTTATTTTGTAGACTTTTTTCTTATTTTATAGAACATATCTCATTTTTTATTGATTCTTTTGTCTATTTTTTTATAGATTTATTTATTTTGTAGTTACAAAAAAAATAAGAAACTAAATTATAACAAATATTATTTGCAAATCCAAAATACATGAAATATTTAAATATAGCTCCTTGAATACATTTAATTTACTTTATTTTGTTTCTTACATTTGTTATTAACATCGCAGAGATAACAATATCAGTTTACATATTTTGCTACTTTGTAACAATAATTGTGAAACTCATGATTTTTCTAACCATATATTTATTTATATCATGTGGGTTCATATTAGTATGGTAATTATAGTTTGTACTCAATTATATATTATCATACCTTACTATAATATATATGATCAATATGATATATGATTTGTCAATTTATTGGCGATTAGTATATTATCATGTATTACTATGCGACAAATTTTGTGAAGACATTGTGTCTTTACATGATAGAAAACATATCCAATGAAATTAATTCACAATTTTAGTGTTTCTATCTATTTCATTTTATTTTAACAAATTATTACACAATATTACTAATATATATTTAATAATGTTGATACTTATGTGCTTCTAAATATTCGTCAAAATCAATCTGTCTCATGCGAATGTTTGAGTAATATTTGTATTCTTAACCATATGAATGCACGGGTAACATGAGTGTTCTTAACCATGTGAATACACTAGTAACATGTGTGTTTCTTAATCATGAGAATGTACTTTTAACATGTGTGCTCTTAACCATGTGAATGCACAAGTAACATATGTTTTCTTAACCATGTGAGTGAATGCATGAATAACATGTGTGTTATTAACCATTAGAATGCACGAGTAACATGTGTGTTATTAACCATTAGAATGCACAGTTAATATTTGTGTTATTAACCATACGAATACATAGATAACATGTTTGTTCTTAACCATATGGCAAAAAGTTATTGCCTCATGCAAATTCACAGGTAACTTATTAGTTAATGTATAAGACTCAATATTTAGAACTTTACTGTTATTAAGTGTATGATTGGTAATGGGTGTGTTTGGTAGAATTTTGTAATTAATGATACTTGTCTTGGTTTATAGTTGGTATAGTGGTAACAAAATAAGTGATGTTGATGATTATATATACGTACACATGTACATAAAAATGTAATTTAAATGTAGTTATGGTACATGAGTATAAATAAGTTTGACATACATTTGTCATTGTATTAGATGAAGGTTGTGATGGAAAGGAAAGATTCGGGATAAAAATATATTGGGAAATGAGTATGAGTGGTTAATGGTGGTGATTTATTATGAAAATCTTGAGAGTTACTTGGGTAGAATAGTCTAGCGACGATCTGTGATGATCCCAGATAGATTAGGATAGCTCTACTTAACCAAGTGATTCTGACACCCTTCTAAATTATCTAGATTACTGAGAGAGCTCCTATTACGAGAGTCACCTACTTAGATAGGTATACTTGATGATTCATATTAAATTGTATATGATATCTTGTACTCACAGTCGCTTTCTGAAAGGAGGTGAATTGAAAATCATATTAAATCGTATATAATGTCTTGTACTCCCGGTTACTTTCTGAAAGGAACTAAATTGAAAATTGAAAAGTAAAAGGTTGAATATGGATCTACATGCTTGTATTTAACATTGAACTAGTTGGAATACATCTTGTAATTCATGCATCATGTTCATGAAAATGAGTTCCATGTTTGGGAAATCTTATGTTGTATGTTTATTTTTTGTTATGATTTTTTTTATGTTATGGAGCTTATATTACATATAATTCCACATATTATGCCTTAAAAATATAACTTTCTCTTTTTGTTTAGTGCATGTGTTATGATCATAAAAACAACAGACAATACTTCTCCCTAAGAGAGAGTAGAGGATCATGTTCCCATTAGTTTGGGAAAATGATATTGATGTGGGATTGTATTTTGGATGGTTGATGAATCAGTTATTTCATGTGTGATATTTTTTTTGCAATGTGATTACCTATTGTAATGATGAAATTAACATTTGATACTTTTGATAGGAGAACAAGTTTTATTTTGAGATACGTAATTTCTTTCTATGTTTGTAACTAAAACCAACTATGTACTGCATTTCTATAAATTATTTCGACTCATAGTTATTATATAGTTGTTTTAGATAATACATGTTATCTATGAATTTTAGTTGTGATATTTTGATGGATATTAAGACAAGTGTTTTTATTATGGTTGCTTTAGAATGACAAGTGTTTTTATTATAGTTGCTTCATAAATTCTATTCAGTGTGAATATTTTAATAATTATCAGTCTCTAACCAAAACAATGACTCAAAGGACATAACAATATATTTTTAAACATTCATCAATTCGACTTCACTCTCTAGGATTATTTAAACAAAAAAAAATGATTTTCAAAAATTAATTGTGTTTATTTTACGACTAAATATAAATATTCTATTGTTAATATTTTCTTATTCTAAAGCGACATAATAAAAATATTTGTCATGATATCTACCAAAATGTAATGACTAAAAGTAATAGATAACATGCATTACCTAAAACTACATAATAATTATGAGCCAAGAAGATTTATAGAAATCTAGTTCCTAATTAGATTTAGTTACAGACATGGAAAGAACTTGAAGTATCTCAAAGTAAAATTTGTGTTCCTATCATAATAATAGAGGTTAATTTTATCATTATAATAAGTTAACTACAATACATAAGAAATATCATACATGAAGAATCCTTCACCAACCAATCCAAAATATCATTCTATCAAGATCAATATCATATCCTTAGCTAATGGAAACCTGATCCTCTACCCTCTCTTGAGGAGGAGTGATGTCTGCTATCTATATGATAATAACAAATGCAAGTACATAATAGAAAGAAGAAAGAGAGAGTAAGTTATCTTTTTAAAATACAATATGTGAAATTATATGGAGTGTAAGCATGATAATACAAAGTAAACAAACAACATAATATTTCCGAACATGAAATTCATTCTCATGAACATGATGCATCAACTACACAATGTATCTCAACTAATTCAATATCAAATACAATGCATGTGATTCATATTCAATCTTCTACCTTTCAACCCAACTCTCATTATTTTTTAACTCAACTCTTTTCTGAAAACAACCGAGAGTAAGACATATAATACAAATCATCTAGTGCATCTCGTACCAGAAGTTCTTTCACCAATATAGATAACTCAAAGCGTGTGAGAGTCACTTGGTTAAACATGGCTATCCTCATCTATAGGGGATCAACTTGAATCGTCATTAGACTATCCTACCCAAGCAACCCTCAAGGTTTTGAAGATGAATCACCATCATTAATCAATGAAGTCAACGAATATAAGTCCATGGGCCATCATTGGACTATCCTACCCTAGTAGCTTAGTGGTAGCGACTCGATGGAATCAAAGATAAGTCATTGATGTCATGAGTTTGAGTCGTAGAGACTTCCTCTTGGGGAATAAAATATTGCAAATAGTATCTAAGCTTGAATATGTTTTCTCAGTAAACTCATGAGCCTATGGGGTATCATGTCAAGGCTAATGTGTTAAATTTAAAATCTAGGAATGTTGCCAAGCATGTCTGTGTTATAACTTTAAGTTTATTTTTTTAGAAAATAAGTAAAAACTACAAACTTTCATTCATATGTAACAATCACATACGGTGCGTTTATTTTAGTTTATAAAATAATATTCCTAGAAATAGTGGTTAGGTATAACATATAGATGTGTTTGTTTCAATTTATAAAAAATCCCTTGTATAAAACTTTTCTAAGAAAAATATACTCTCATGTCTCTATGCTTTCTTATTCCCATGGAATTGCTTGGGGATGTGTTCCCGCTTCTCACTAATTCTTCACATCAAGAAATGTTTAACTTGCAACACCCACATGCTTAAAAAAAGTTGGGCATTATCTCCTATTTGAGATTTGCTTTCAACTGTGACTCTTTATAGGTTGTCACACATTACGAAAAAGTCTAAATATCCACACATCTACCCCAAATCAAATTTTTTATACTAGGAGTAGGAAATAAATTAATCTATATTAATTCTAAGGTGTTACTTAATTTTCTTCTTATGATAATATGGATCAATTACTACGAAAAATATTCAAAAATGGTGGTAGACTATATAAATAAAATGTTAAATAGAATCATATTTTTTTTTATAAAATTGGGTATTTTGATAATTATATTATCTATTTCCTGGAATAAACATTATAAACAAACAAAGTTCCAAGTTATTTGCAAGAATTATAAATGTCAACCAAACATATATTTTAATATATCTGACATTCCTGATAATAGCATTCTAGAGGATATGATTCTCCAAAACAAACACCCCTTAAGTGTGATTACAATATTCTCCTTTGTCACGATATGTCACACTTAAAGCCTTCCCATCCCTTTTGCTTTTTTTTTTTGTGTGTGTGTAAATTTTGGTCCTTTTCTTTAATTATTTTTAAGACAAATTATATCATTTGTTATAGAAGTTTAAACTTTTTTTGTCACATCGAATGGGCTATGGCCTAGAAGAAAAGAAAATAACTACACAATTACTCATCGGAACAAACAAGCCCTTGATTAGCTTGAAGGATACATGGATCATAATGTGAATGATGATGGCTAGAAGTGAGATTCTTAATGATTAGAGTAAATTACACTGACACCCCCTGAGTTTTAGTGAAATTACATAAATCACCCCTCACTTTTTTATGGAGACACGTCCAAATAATATATGAGTCAATATTTCTTTATTATTTTTGGTTCGTTACACTATATTATAAGAGCTATTTAAACAATATTTCTTTAGAATTGTTGATGCATTTTGTAACAAAAAATAATAAAGATACATTGATTTGTATATTATTTAGACTTGTCTACACAATATATCATGTTTTGTTTAACTTAATTGCATTTATCACATTTTTTGTTTAAAAGATTACACTTATTTCTTATACAGGGTGGTCAGTGTAATGAAAGTACAAAACTAGGGGAGGTTTGTGTAAGTTTAGAAAAGTGAGAGGTAGTTTGTGTAATTTCACTAAAACTCAGGGGATGTCAGTGTAATTTACTCTAATGATTATTACCAAAGGCCAAATTAGTAAAGATAACCAGTGGCACTTTTCCCTATAAAATGAGACATGTGATCTCAATCCTTCTATATAAAAAAGTATCCTCATAGCTCTCCATACCTAACAAGAGAATGTTAGGGTCATGTACGTTGGTAATAATCATTTTGGGATCAATTTTTCGACTATGATAACTCCACCTTTGAGTAGTAAAAATTTCCAACCCATCAGAATTGTAGAAAATTCTATTATTAAGGCATTGGTAATTCCCATATATTTTTTAAAGCCATAATCCAATGGCTTGAATAATCTCTGATGCCCTCTCTCTAAGGAGAAGTATTCCAACTAATATTTATCACATCATAAGCAAGAACCTCTCCTTTGGATTTCTTCCTATGAGTATCCAAGGTGTTGTTGATGTGCCTTTGAATAATATGGACAACTCGTTTGGGTTGATTTATCTCTATTCCAAACTAACCAGCAAGAGACTATAAAACAAACTTTGTACTCAACACCAACTAACCTAAAACCTTGGCGAAAACTTTGTTTAATCTAAGAAGAACTCAATGGATTTGGATGAGTCTAGTACATAATTTAGATGTTCGGAGCATTCGGGAAATCTCTTAGATATGAACCTATTAGGAGACTTTTTTGTTTTCACTCTTTGACCCCCCACGCCCCATCAAATTATAGATCCTGATTCTTGAACGCCATCCTCGTTAGCCAAGCAAGTATAGACCAGGATGACTGCAAATTTTCCACTATGGTCAGTCCAAACCATGGCGTCTTCTCCATCAAATTGAATAAGATAGAATGAACGGGTCAGGTCGGATTCAAGTTTTAGCTCCTTAAACCTCAACCCTTCAAAATTAAGAAAATGAACCTCATTGCTGACCCTAACCTCATTTTTCCCCCAATCGAACAAATATAGAAGAGTAGTTTCCTTAATCCTTATATATAAGCTTGACTTTACTAAGCATGGCGAATTTGATATCACCAATACCAAACCCCAAGGTGAAACTCAAATGGGGTTGAAAAAATAAACTTGACCCTAATTTAGGTGGAGCAGGGCACTAGTAGTGTTTTCCCATACTTATACACATACTATTTATGGGTACCTGCAAGGTAGCGGATATTTGCGAGTACTATGTGAGTTTTTAAGTTTCAATATATATTTATATATTTTATAATAATCAATACAGTTAAAATAATTATTACATGAATAATAAAATTTACGTACATGTTAAATTTATCATATATTTCTATCACTATAATTCATTATAAAATAATACAAAAATAGATAATATATAATTATAAAATAATAATAATAATGTAATATATATATATATTATTTAATTAAAAAATAAATTTAAAAATATGTCGGGTACCCGCGGGGCAGGTATCATGATACCTGCTCTCATTCATAAGCTATTTTTACGGGTACGTGTTGCAAGTATTTTAGCAGATACCCACAGGGGTATTTTTGTCATCCTTAGTGTAAACTAATATTATGAAACTTGAATCGAATATCAAACCAGAAATTATTTTGCATTAGGTTTAACCGGCTAAACAATCCGATCAGACCATATTATGTCATATATAATTAAAATATCTAAAAATATATAAATACAAAACTTTATTAGTTAGTAATTATGTATAATTATATTGAAGTAATATTTCTCAATTTTTTTTAGCTAGAATAAAAGAAAATAGTAGAGTAACTTTCTACCTTTTATGTTAATTTTTAAGTAAATACGATTTTAATCAAATTTAATATAGCCGGGTGAAAATTTACTCATTTCAAAATGGTTAAACTGCTAATTTAATTCAGATTAGAAACCAAAACTATTTTGAATAACTATCCATTCCTCACAATATTGATTTAAACAGTTTGAGGATATAAATTGAAACCCAGATGTTTGACAGTTCCAAATCCATCGGTCATCTAGTAAATTGCCACCCTCTCTCATTATCACCAGTGGGTAAGATGAGATAACTAATAAGTTGGAACCTTTGTTTGATTGACCGAGGTAAATATTGTAATATTCCTATCGCAAATAAAGTTGATCGTATGTTTCATTTGTAAATTCACAAGTGTATTTGGTGTTTAGTTATTCGTGTACGCCTCAGAGGCTATGACACTTTCCCTTATAATTTCATCATATTATTATTGAATACTAATCACAAGACATTCTTTATTGTATTTATGTTAATCTGTTGATTAAATAAAAATAATAAAATCCTTAGGATATAGTTCAATTCTAATAGAGTATGAGTGAGCTCTTATCAATTGCACCAACCATCCAGTTTTACGTGACAAATGATCTGACTACTTTAATTTAGTTTTCATTTTCCAAATTACACCAGACATAGTTTATATCATTTTACATAAAAAAAGATTACAATTTCATTTTATAAATTTAGCCCACATCTTCCATGCAGAGAGAATCTACAACGAACTAAAACGCTCTAGTTAATAATCTTTTACTCTAACAGCATCTAGGGCTCGTCGAACAATGTAATATCTTACACCGGGTAAATCCTTAACCCTCCCCCATCGAATTTCTATTATCTATATATTCATGCCATTACAATAGAGACAAGATTTAACAAAAATTGCAAGCATTCCCATGGCCCCTAACGAACATGGCATGAAAGCAACCATAAATATTAATCCAACTATCCAAAACCACTCTCAATCCAGTAAATGTCCAATACAAACTAAAATTCACAAATCATTTATGCTAAAACTATTCTAGACAAAATGGGCGCAATTATTAGTATCATTTATTCCTCCCTTGCCTCTTCTTTTTCTTTCGACTTCCCCTCGTCTGCGATATGAAAACCATCAATCTTGCGCGAAACCTCTTCGGCGGTTACCTCAACCTTTTCAGTTGATCCATCTCTGGATAAAGCCTCTGATTCATCATTAGTCAATGGACCTGTCTGCCATATTCTGATGGTTCCATCCTCAGATCCTGAGGCATATGATTCTCCTCCAGGAGAGAAACGGATACAGTGTACCGGACCATGGTGGCCCTTGTTGCATGCTGCCATACAGATAGGTCATAAAAGGATTATGATATAATGCATCAAATTAAAGATGCTGTTTGCAGTTTGCATCTGACTAGAATTATAGAAAGTGCTTTGTTTGCATTCTCTCCTATTTTGCATTAGCCTTATTTAGAAGCTGAAAAACAGAGCTTCCCATAAAGCTAAATTTCAGCTTATGCTTTTTAGTAAGAGCTTGACCATATAAACATGTAAACTTCTTTTACGAAGGAAAGCGAATAAGATTAAACAAATGATCCCTAAATCTATCCTAACAGCTTTCTTTCATATATAACTAAAGTTCAACAACTTACCAATCTCATTGCCGGTATGGAAATCAAACACACGAACCCACATATCTTCACCCCCAGCAACGAACTTGTTCCCATATTTTGGCTCCAAGGAAGCTGATTCCATAGTGCAGGGCATATCATAGCTCTTCACCAATCCATAGCTGATAAAAACAGGTAATGCTATGAAAAATTTAAGCAGAATTTGAAAAAGGAATTGACCAACTAGGTTTAGTACTTACTGATTTGCATCCCAAAATTTAATGGTAGAACCATCAGCTGTCGTAATATATCGACCATCCTGACTCACTTCAGCACTGGTCACTGATGACTTGGTTTCAAGTGTCTGTTCTATTTTACCACTTCTTACATCCCATAACCTGTGAATGTTCAACTAGATTCAGTACACAGACTTGAACCTTTTATAAATTAAAACATTAGATATTACAAACAAGAATACATTCCCAGACAACTTTCAGCATCAACTGGCTAAATGAGGCATACCTGACTCCTCCCATATCAGTACAAGAACTCAATAATGTCTGATCACTATGAAGCCATGCAACAGTTCTGACTGAACCAGGGGATTTATCCACTTCTCTGGGTGGTGCATCAGGCCGATTCAAATCATAGATACGGAGAATCTTCTCTACTCCTCCAGTGAGCAAAAGGTGTGTATCCTGCTCCCAAGTATATAAATATAAATGCACATGAACAAAGAAGCATATGTAGGAAACCCTCAGTTATTGGTTATCTTAGTCAAACAATTGGTTCATTAACTTATATAAATCGAAATAGGATAAAAAGCTATTTCAGCTATTTGTGATATGACATCACGATTCACATTTAACAGGCATGTATCTACTTTGGTGCTTCTAGGACTCTAATCCCTGCAATTTGTTTGCATTTGCATGTCCACTATTTTGTTCTTTTGTAGCAAATAATAGTTTTCCTTAATATAAATGGAAATCAGCAACCGTGATAATGAGAATGAAAATAAAATAAATACATAATACAGTGCCAAATATACCTCAGAAAAAGCACATGCTCGAACAATGTGCTTGTGCTCAAAAGAGTGTAACTCATCCCCTGTTAATGCATCCCAAACTTTCCTGCACAAGAAGCCAAAGAATATGATATATAATGCACTGCAATTATCACGGACTCTAAAATGTTTAAACTGTATGTAAATAAGCAAATACCAATGCCGAAACAAAAGCAAACAGGACATTAACTTTCTTCTAGTACTGAAAAACCAATACCAAAGCAGTTAATGGTGGAACATAGCACACACTCCACACAGCAACCTTCCCTAAAAATGCATGGTATAGCAGATTGCATAGCGGCAACTACGGTGAAGAGATTGTCCTCAATAAAAACACTCCAAATTTCAAATTTTAAGAAAAGCTATAATTAATAATCCTAACATTGACTACCAAGGTTTGTGGTTCAAGGGCCCAACGTATGGCAAGTCATGGGAATTTATGATCCTATGATCCCTATGCCTGTAGGGTGCATTTTTTCATGGTGTTGCGGATGGCATTGCAGGCAAATAGCAGACATCGCTATGGTAAGTGCAAAAAATAATTAAAAACATAATACATCTAGAGAAAACATAATAGCATAAGCCACATAACAATAAGTATATCGTAGTAAGGCAACAAGCAACAAATAACATAACATATTGTCCAATAAAATAATTATATAATATTATCTCAATTACATCTAATCAATCTACTTCTTTTCATCTTCTTCCTTTCATCTCACTTACATCTTCTTCAGCACAAACAAAGACAGAGCAGGGAAGACATAGACAAAGCAGAATGAACACAGAAGAAGAAGAATGAACACAAAGCAAATGAAGACGATGAACAAGAGATAACACAAGAGAGAGGTTCGATTCTCTTGCAAACGAAGCAAACAACAAAGACTTTGAGTTATGATTCCCAATCTTGGGTAAATTGGGCATAAAAACTTGAAATTAAATCCTAAAGCATACAAAAATACTCGCAAAAGCCCATTAGTAGCGCCCTGACCGCCTTTTCTGCCATTAACCACCACTGCCATGGCTGTCCTAAAGCAACAAATGGTGGGCATTACTATTTAAAGGGTTTTCCAAAATAGTGAACAACGTTTGACCTGGAACTGCCACCACTTTCTGCCATGGCTGCAATTTGATAACATCAAACGATGTCTCCAACGGGTGATTAAATGATAGTTTGTGGAATTCCAACATTGTGCTTGACCCATCTTATGAATGGTGTGGTTGGACCTAACTCACCCTAAAAGCTAGATCAAGTGGCATGGGATGCTCAAGCCTTATAAGGACCCATCCAATGTGGGATCACAATACATACCCCTTACGCCTAGGCCAACTTATCTTGAGTGTGAAGTTCACACATACTCTCTACGGGTGACCCATTATCATGATTGGGTTAGCAATATACCATCTTAAGAACAATGTGCTTGGACCTATATTTGGTCATTGCCCATCTGATGTGGGATCTCAACAACACAAAATACTGAATGGTCTTATTGATTTGAATCGAAGGGAATCAATTTGGTCTAGAAATCAATTCCCGTGTTTAGAAATCATAAAAAAAAATAGTTTGCTCATATTTTTATTAAATCAACTTCAATGTTTGACACAAAGATGAATAAGAATTTTGTTTCACTGCCTATACATTGAATTAATAAGGTGGGTAAATTAATGAGGTTTCAGTCACCAATCAAATAATATAAATAAAATCAAGCCAATTAATATAATTTAATGGATTTCTAAATGCAAACACAACTTAAAGGGAAAAGGATTTCAAAATCATATCAGTTTGTATTTATATAGTACAAACAAAGAATTTCATTTATAAAATACATTAATTTCGAATGTGTGATACTGAACATATTGTAATTGCTTCACTCAAGGTCGTCTAGGATCGAGGTCGTACCTAGGATCAACACAGCACCCACATATCACACACACACAGAAAGGCACCTACAAATCACACAGAAAGGCACCTACAAATCACACACAGAGAAAGACCCCCACAAAACACAGCTAAAACATAAGCAAACAGAGCCAAGTGCGTCTCAATGAAGTACTAGTGTACTACACCCAATCAGTCAAAACTCAGACATGACTCAACACCTTAATGAAGTCTCACACAGCACCACCCAGATCGAGCAACTCAGATGAGCAGCACATACACAACACTCCCAGATAAAAGGGGAAAGCCAAAATGATCTTTAAGCCAAAATAGAGTTTGATCTATCACCTGGCTCAAACAACACATAGGACCATGATCTGATCTTATCCCAGCAATTCTTTGAGCAAACTCATTGATCCTAGCCTGCTTCCACAAAACCGAGTTGGTGGTTGTGATTGGGGTCAAAGGCCCCAGTAAATATTGTAGAGTCGTGCAATCTTATGAGTTGACACTATAGTCTTGACAACCTTGGTTATACTACTTTATTCAATAAGCAAATAAAAAGTGTGGTCCAATACATGGAGCTCTCACCTGGTGAGGCCCAGGGAAGGTAAATGTAAAATAAATTATAAAATAAACAAATTTGAATATTCAAATTTATTGCATACATATCAATTATCTATACTATATATAAAGCCAAAACTTGAAACCATGATTCTATTTTCATATTTTGCCCTGAACATTTTTTATTTCTAAAGTAAAACCATATAATCCTACATAACTATACTTAATACATCTCACTTTAAGTCGGATATTATAATAAATACAAAAAATATAACATGAAGTACATCCAATAAAAAACATTCTAGTTCTCTAAAATAAAAAATTACAAATTTAATACTTAATATAATAAAATAAGAATGCGGGTCGGCAGACACGAAGTGTCTGTCGACATGCTAGTCTTAATAATAGTGAAATTCTAATAAGCATAAATAAAAAGAGACACTTATTACCCAAAGACAATGACGTAGAACAAAAAACAAAGACAACGATGTAAATTACTAAAAGGGAGCAGCGAAATCTTTTCCCATTTGGCTGAGTTGTCAAGACAGAATGGAAAAAAATTCTCTAGGAAACAAGAAGAGGCGCTATGCAAAATATACAGAACCCTCCAGTAAGGCTGGCCTTTCCGTTCATAACAGGCACAATGGCATGTGGACATAGGAGGCACAACAAGACTTCAACACATGGCCATATGTATAATGGGTTCTCCAATATGGGGCAGCAGAGACCAAAGGAATTCCTCGGCACGACGGCAGACAGATGGATGGTTGATTCTGGCCATGATGCCGTAATATAGGCCATCATTCGAGCTGCAAACATGAAGTGGCACCATCATGCCACATAGTAAAATGCTCCTCCACAAGTATTGGAGGGGGAGAAGCTCTGCTACCATCTGCTGCAGTACAATAGTAGCCAATCCTGCCACTATTAACTGCTCTGACTATCATACATCACAATCAACTCCATTTGCAACAAAATATAAACAAACAGGATCACCAAAAATCAGCAGCCAACAATAGTAAAAGATATTGTAATCATATAGTTAAAAGATATCACAACTCATGATCAGGTTTCTAAAACATTAATAAGAAGATGAAAGCCAATGATAGGGTGCATAACAGCGTAAATAATATGCAGCAGGGGGAACAAGCAAACAACCACATCAACATGGGTGTGAATGCAATACATATTATTAAACTCAGCTGACTGGGATATATTGAGTGTAGCTGAATTAACCATAACCAGTAATCTATTTTTTCAAAGGCTACTGAGGCATTGATCCAAAAAATACAACTAGCGTCACTGATCTAAAAACAAATGCATAGGTCAGTGAACCTAAACAGTGGTCAAATTAATAAAAAGTAAAAGAATCACATACGTGGAAAAATCAGCAGAAGCAGTTGCAGCACGTAAAGCATTCGTATCCAAGCAACAACTCCATACTGCACCTTTGTGCCCTTCAAATGTTCCAATCCAATCCCCCGTCTCTCCGTTTCTGAGCATAGGACTATAATCTGAACACAAACAAAATTCACACATTTTTGCATCAAAGTTAAAGGTTTTAAATCTGGGTCTACTACCAACAAGGTGTTGGTCTAGTAGTATAAGACCTATCGGATCCCTAGATAGACTACAAGGTCAAAGGTTCAATTCTTGTGAGTGACGCTTATTGGGAGGGGACAGTCACACACCTTGAAAGAGATTAGTTTTTTACCCATATGAAGAGGAGATACGCCATTGTTACACACGCCCGATATGTTAAAGTTTTGGCAGTCACCAAAACGATAGCAAATGTGGTTTGGGATATCGGCCACATTTGCCTGTAATTGTCCAAAACATCAAAGTTTTGGGAATTCCAGAAACCTCGACAGTAAAAGCTATTTAAAACCTTGATAGGCACAACCCAATAAATTGAATCCCAACTAACAGAAATAACAACCAAACCCACCATATATCATGTAGTAAATAATGTGTAAAAAGAAACCATTTAAATTAAATTAAAAGAAAAACAAAAAAAGCACCTTTGCTTGCGCTGATGAGAAAGAATCCATCAGGAGTAACGGGACTGTAAAAGAGATCAACCACTGGACGAGAGTGACCGTGACACACAAGAGGAACTGCAATCCTTTTCTTATCCATTCTCAAAGCTACGAAATTTAATGTTATGTGAGTCTTAAACCAAATATTATTATTTGATCCAAAATATATGAGAAAAAAACAGAGTTTGTAAAGATTGATCTCCAAACGTTAATGGATTGGGGGAAACGCTAAATTGAGTGAAAATGGAGAAAGATTTTGAATCTTGAGGTGAATCTAGAAAAAGGAGGAAACTAGAAAAATGTATATGTAGAAGAAACCTAAGAAAGAAAAAATATGAGAAAAGAAAAGGGGGAAAAGGGAAAACAGAGTTGGGAGAGGAAGGGCCAGGCGCCAGAATATGTGCCGCTTTTGGATCTGCTTTCTTATAATGTGTGTTTCTTGAGTTGTGGACCCTTCTCTAACAATTAAAATGCCATGAAGGAGAAATATACTTCATCTATTCAATAGTTTGTAAAGTTAATACTTATATAATATCATTATAAAGATTTATATATTTTATTTTTTTTGTTGAAAGAATCAATAATAATATTAGTGTATATATTTTTTCTCTATTTTTTATATTATTCCAAATTTTGGATGTTTTAGAAATGTAATATATTTATATATATTTTTCAATTGCACACTCATTTAGTGTTTCTTTTTTTATCATTTATTTTTCACTTTATTTCAATTTAATTTTCAATGTATATTAAATGAGGTTATTTTGATCAAATTATATTAAATTTTACAGCATTTAATATTTTCTTAAATTATGTATATAATATTAAACATAAAAAAATATATGAGGTAATAATATGCAATTAGATATATTTTTTTAGAATTAACATTTATTCTCTAGAGTTGTTTTTTACTTAATTAATAATTTTATGGATTAATTGTCTTTATCTTTCCACTAAGTATTAATAACAATATTTTTTTGAATATGTGAAGTTGTCATCTTTGAACGATGTATCCTAGTGGTGCCCGAAAAAGAAGAATAATATCAAAAAGATAAAATGTCTAAAGAATTAAGTTTTTTGATTAAAAATGATTTGTTATGTAAGAACTTCATTACCAATGGACTCTATGATAAAGGGTAGATTATTATAGTACTTACAAGAGTATCAAAATGTCTCGTATACACTGAAAAAGACATATGATATTAAGGAGGCAAGCACTAATTCCATATAGGGCAATATGTTAGGTCTAGTTCCATGAGATCTAGAAGATATCCATGAAATCTTGTGTGAATATATATTTTTAGATGAACAATTTCAAGTAGCTATTAATATAGACAAACTACCCTTACATGGAAGGACTTTAAAAACATTCTTAGATACTAAACAAAATAATTTTCTCTATAAAGTTTGATTACTCGCATATACATTCAAGAAGGCACATAGGAAGAACCATAAAGATGAAGTGCTTGTTGTCTCATAGGACAACACTAAAAAGAAATTCAAATGTGCAATTCTAGAATCATATAAAAAATTATTCAATAATCAAGACTGCGACGTGAAAAAGAACTACAACTCCATCCGCATAACCTGATCGGAGAGTCATCTCTTATTGTGATTTCTAATGTCAAACTTGTTGGATCAGATAGGTAGTGGGTAGCTACTTACGCTTGTCACCATGTCTTCTATGAGTATGTTATCTTCATGACATACACTATAGTTGAATGTAAGAAAGTGTTGTTAGGTGATTCTCACACCTCTAGAAAGACAACTATTATTAAAGAAGTTGTATCCAAAAATGAGGAACAATCTAGTTTTTGGATTTCTTATAAACAATGATGAGTATGCTCAAACTATAAGGGTATATTTATAATTCTTACTAGGAATGAGGTCTTTGTTTGAAAAAGGTAAACCAATGTTGAAATGTTTAAAATAAACCTCAATATGAATAATATATCTTCTATGTCTATGTTGTGTGATTTTAATATTTGACATGCTAGATTATGTCATATAGATAAATAAGTAACTTCCCAATTTCTTTATTCACAATATTTTTTTCCAAATATCATAGAACTCTTAGGACTCTTAATCACGATAAAAAGTATCCATTTTTCAATTTTTACATGTTTGTCCTATAATATAGGATTTTATTCTTAGAAAGATTAAGAAAACAATATTATCACATATACATAAATGTTATAGTCCTTTAGTTGGGGCATGATCTACCTCTTGTTATACTATGAGACAAAATTATCTCTAATGAAGTGACATCCCCCATTTTTGTTTTTGTTTCAATTATGTCCCGAGTATAGTTAACATGGCAGAATCCAACTAATTCACATTCAACATTTATCTTATCATATAGACTAAGATTAATGGTACCTTTCAAATTTCTAAATATTGTTTTAACTAGTGATAAATGTGTTACTCTTGAATCAACTTGAAATAGAGTACATAAACCAACTTAACATGATATTACGTCTAACACAATCCAGTATAAAAGAGATCCTGTCATATCTCTATATACCTTCTAATCTACATTTTTTATACATTTTGTTTTTTGCTTGTTTTGTCTTAACCCGATTTTCAATTGAACAACAGTTACATGACTTAAAATGAGGGAGAGAAAAAATATACTCTCTTTCAAATGATTTGGAATCGTCACTATGTTTCTACATATAAAGTACAGAACTGTGCAGATCAGCTATGCTATCATTGTGCATGATTTCTTGACTCTAACGCTCTTGTTGTGTGACATGAATATTGTAATATATTGGTTTAGTATTACTAAGGGTATCCTCTTATCATATGGATAAAGAACTAACCCTTTCAGGGTGTGTCACTATCTTTCCTAACAAGTGTCACTCTTATGCATCAAAATTTTGACCTTTTGGTCCTGAGGATTTAATTTTGGACCTTGTATCACTAGACTAACTCCTTAATACATGAATATGATAAATGTTTGATGGAGGTAATTGTGAACACTCATTTTTGTCCGACCTAAAAAAAGCCCAAAGCTTTTAAATAAATAGAAATATAAAAAAATTTAATTAAAGTAAACAAATTAAGGTTCATATATCTAACTAATTAGGTTAACCAAAAATTCATAGATAATTAAATTGATCAGATTAAAATAAAATAGCTTAATTTCAAAAAAAAAATTAAGTTTGTAAAAAATATAAAAAAAAGGGCTTGAAAACCTATACAATTTTTTCGTCAAAAGATTTTAAACAAAACTTTTTGGGCTTCTATAAGCCTATAAGCCTATATGTTATTGTCTAAAATAATAAATAAAAATAAGAAAAGAGAATTAAGTTAAAATGGACCTTAAAGAAACCTATAATCATTTCTCTGAAAAAGGATAAAAATAATCTTTTATTTTTATTTTTTCAAATTTTATTATAAAATAAATAAAAGATAATTAAAAAGATTTTTTTATTATTAACTTTCAGTATTAAATTCGAATTTATAAAATAGATAAGTAAAATAAGTGACATATTCTAAATACACATTTTTTATTCCAAATAAGCAATAAAATAATTTTTTATTTTACTTTTTTGAAAACATAATTTAAAAATAATTTAGACATATTCAAAAATATTTTATTTTGAATTAATTCATATATATAAAAGTAATAAATACTTAAACCATTTTAAAATGCATTTTTATTAAATGAAAAGATAAATATAATGAATTAAAAAAATAGTAAAACTCCAAGTCAAATCTGACTTGTGTGTGCCTACTAATATGAGATTATAGGTTAGTGGATATTATTTTGTTAGCAATTTGTTAGGGTTAGGTTAGGTTAAAAAATTATTATAAATATGTGTTAGTGGTATTAGGTTATTCTTCTTCTCTTGGCTGCCGAAAAACACACAGAGAACATTGAAATATACCAAAAAAAGCACCCAAAATTGACTAGGTACGAACGTGCCTATTTTTCACGTCGTGCAACCACCCCCAACCTCCGACCAATCACGCGTCGAAACGCGTCCAGATTTCGCTGCGCCACGCCACACCATATCACTATACCCACTCGAACACGGGTTCCACTACAGCAATGTGCACAGAATCATTCGTGCAGTCCTGTTTCAGCCCAACCAAAGCACACCACGCCAACGAGTGCACTCCGTGTCCCTGCACTCGCCCACATTCGATCCACGCCACTGATTAAAGTGTGGATCCCCTGCGCACGAGATCATTCTTGGTACCCTACACCCGCCTGCTTCAGCGAATCGAATCCCGACACGTGTCCATCGACGTCCAGCAGAAGCGCCTTGCCCAATCCTCTGTTGCCACGTGTCCTCAAGCAGTCCCAACATCCCCTTTGGCTCTGCATAGTGCTGGTAGGTCTCTTTAAATGTATTTTTTTTTTTAAAATGTATGTTTTGGTATCAATGTATTTCTTTTATCAAACCTACATAGATTACATCTTTAATTATAAATCTGAAATTATATTGTTGGTAATCACATCTTATGGCATTAATAATAGATAGTAAATACCTTGTAGACATAGTAATTAAATAATTTCCCCATAATTATTCTTACTATTTCTAAAATGGGTTGTGAACATGTTATTAAAAAATTTGATCAAATAAAATTTATTTTTTATTCCATAATTAATCAAAATCCTTATTAATGAAATTGTGAATTGTTATAAAATAATACACCTCAAACATAAATAAAAAAAATGTTTTGTTCAAAAAGAAAATAATTTTGAGAATTAATCAAAGATGGAGAGAAGGTCACCTTGGAGGCCTCTTTCTTCTTAAATCATCTTCGAAAGGTCCCGCTACGCCGCTTCTTTTCAATAGATTAAATCTTAAAATTGATTAAATTACACTTTCGTGATTAAATAAATAACAAAAATTAATCAAATTACAACTATTTTCAATAATAAATAAAACTTGAAAAATAGGTATTTTAGCTAAAAAATATATTTTTCTTGATTAAAATACGATCAACCAATAAATTGTTCTCTACTTAAAGAACTACGTAAGTCTTGATTCCCTTAATAGGGATACGTAGGACCAGAGTCAATCTTTTTAGGCAGAATAATAAAAATAAATAATTTTTTTTAGTAATAATTAATTAATTAGTCAAACAATTTAATAATAATAATAATAATAATAATAATAAATAATAATAAATGCATATATTTTAATGAAAGGTACTGCTTGAGGTGGGCGAGTAGGGTGATAATACATTCCTTACTATGTAACCGACTCCCAAACCTGGATATAAAAAACCCAAAAACCCAGGGTAATTAGGCTTAAGTAATTTTCTACATTTTTAACTATAAAATATAATAGTGACTCTAAATAAAGTCGTGCAGCCGAAAATCGAGTCGCGATCGTCTTTATGAATGTTATGGTTATCTGATAGAATAACTCATGAAATGCTTGATTGTGTTATGAGGTACGAGGAAAAGTTTAATCAAACATAAAATATTTTAATGGATAGCCAAGGAGGGTGATAATGTTGAACTGTCAAACATGGAATTCTCTATGTTCAGAAATCTTTATTTATGAGCTATAACATTCTTTTATAGATTAAGTGAAAGAAACATATAAGTAAACTTGACATCACAACCTTAAAATATTAGATTTATAGGTCTATCCACTTATATACTCTTTAATTTATTCATTTATACACAATATGAGACTTCTTCATACTTAAAATATCCAACAATCTATTGAAATTTTATACTTACGTGAATTTACCTAGAGATATGTTAATACATCCCTAACCAAATCTGTAAACACTTAGGCCTGGGGATATTTTCAAGACACATCTTAGAATTGAAACAAAGCTTGGTGAGTGATAATCATGGTCATTACATGCTCCTAAGTCCTAATATATATGAGTGCACATCTGCTGTGTTAAACTTAGTGTTACTTCATGTGTTATGATCTTGTGATTGATCAAAAAATTACTTAAAAATTAAAAATTAATTTAAATATTTTTTTCCAACCAATCACAAGATCATGACACATGAAGTGACACTAATTATGGAACAACTTAAAAATTAAATTTTAATTTAAATATATTTTTTCTAACCAATCACAAGGTCATGACAAATATCCACCCTAATGTATGTACCATTGGAAAGGAATATTCATTTATTTACTTTGAGCTTCTATCAGTTGGGATACATGGCATTGGCGCGGTAAACTTGTTTGGAGTTGTAGTCTAATTAAAAAAGTTTAAAATATATTTTTTTATATATATTTTGGCTTAATAATTAGCTGGAGTGAATAGGCAAATTATTAGCCTTTGAAAGATTGCTGATTCCACATTGTTTCTTGAAAGATGGAAAATCTAGAGTCAGACTATACCATCTATTAGATTGATCCATCTCTTAAGTGGTGTAAGAAACTTGAGTAATAGGTACATTTGGGATGCAACACATCACATTTAGAAACAATTGTATTTAGATTTTTCGGTGAAATTATTTATGATTGAATTTTAATTAGAATTAAACTTTTAATGTGTTGTCAAGAATTTATTTATTCTTTCTGTTAGATATTTTTTATTATATTCAGTTATGTAATGTGTTAGAAGTTGGATAGGTAGTTTAGAAAGTTACCTCGGGAGTTATTATGTTTAATTTTGAAATTGATTGTAACATCTCCATTAATGGAGATGCAAGTGCACCCAAAACAAGAGAAAATGTAATATGATTTGACATTTTTATCTTTAAAATACAATTATATAATATTTTTACCCATTTATTGAAGTGCAAAAGTGACCATTTATCTCTCCATTAATGAAGAAGATCCTAACTCTATTTTCTTTGCCTATTTTAAGATTGTCATTCAGTGCATAATGACAAATATTACTTTGCAACTTTCTCTTGTTGACATTGGTATCAAGAGCCACGTGAATTTCCTTTTCAGTCTGCAGCAACTCTTTCTTCAAAATACTAATTCTTTACGCAATTAACCATTCTCATTCTACTGCAATTAGCCATTTCCATTCTATTGCAACTCTTTTTGCAAAGTACTAATTTTTTTTGGAGTAATGCAATACAAACAAAAGCAAAATTATAGTAGGTTGAAATAATGACTACTGATAATTTTGTGCAACCAACCATTCCACGCTTTGATGGTTACTATGAGTATTGGAATATGTTGATGAAAAATCTCTTCAGGTCCAAGGAGTATTGGCAAGTGGTTGAAGATGGTGTTGCAACACAAAAAAAGTCAGAGAATTTATTGTTGCACAAAACAGAGAGCACGATGTAATAAAATTGAAAGACTTGAGACCAAAAACTTTTTATTGCAAGCCGTTAATCGCTCTATCCTAGAAATAATTATTTGCAAAGAAATTTACAAAGATATTTGGGATTCAATGAAGAAGAAATATCAAGGCTTCAAACGTGCTCAACTTCAAGCCTTGAGAAGGGTTTCAAAACTTTGCAAATGAAGGAAAATGAGTCAGTTAATAACTATTATTCAAGGGTCATGAGAATTGCAAACAACATGCAAATTCATGAAAAAAAAGATGGGAGACACCCTCATTGTTGAATTTTTTTTACGCTTACTCATACCAAAATTTGACTATATGGTGTGCTCAATTGAAGAGTCCAGTGACACTGATGAATTCTCCATTGATGAGCTTCAAAGTTCCTTGTTGGTTCATGAACAAAACATGTATAAAAGTTCAACAATGGAGGAACAAGTATTGAAGGCTTCTACCATTACTCATTCCAATAACTTCAGAGGAATGGGTAGGGGTAGAGGACATGGAAGTCGATCAAATAGAGATTCCAACATGAACTTTAAATGCAATACTCACTAACAACAAGGAAGAGTGTTATAGATGCCATAAGTTTGGCCATTATGCCTCTGAGCGTTACACAAAATTGCCTAACTATAAAGGAAAGGGAGAAATATGTAACTTTGTAGAGAAGAATGAAAAAGAAACATTGCTTATGACAACTCATGAGAAATTCCAATCTGATGTATCGTATGTTGATACTGGTTGTAGTTACCACATTTGTGGAAGTAAGTCATCTTTCTCTTATTTAGACAAAAACTTTCATTCTAAAGTGAGTTTTGGTGATTGTTCTACTATAAATATGTTGGGAAAATGAGATAATAAAATTCAAACCAAGAACGGTTTGGTGGAAACCATCTCTAATGTATTCTATGTTCTTGACTTGAAAATTAATTTGTTGAGTGATGTTCAATTGTAGGAAAAAGGTTATATAATAACCATACAAAAAGATGCTTGTGAAATATATAATCCTATCATAGGAGCCATTGCAGTTGTTGAAATGAGTTCTAACAGGTTGTTTCCTTTAAAGATTCAAAGTGCACAAACTTGCTTAACGAGTGAAGTGAAGGATCCCTCATGGCTTTGGAATTTCTTCTATGGCCACTTAAATTTCAATGGATTGAAGATTCTTCAGCAGAAAAACATGGTGGTAAATCTTCCACAAACAGTCAATCTATCTCAAATTTGAGAAGAAAGTGTTGTTGGAGTTGATCATGGAGAGCCAAGCAAGTTTTGGAGTTGATCCATTCTGACATTTGTGGGCCAATTAATCCTACCTCAAATGGTGGTAAACACTACTTCATTACATTCGTTGATGATTATAGTTGAAAAATGTGAGTTTATTTTCTGCAGGAAAAATCTAAGACTCTATCAGTTTTCAGACACTACAAAGCACTTGTTGAAAAAGGAAGTGACATGCAATCAAGGTTCTCCACAGTGATCATGGTGGTGAATACAACTCATAAGAATTTGCATATTTTTGTAACACATATGGAATTAAGAGGCAACTTACAACATCTTACACACTACAACAAAATGACATTCTAGAAAGGAAAAATCAAACAATCTTGAACATGGTTTGAACCATTTTGAAAATGAGTGGAGTGCCAATAAACTTTTGGCTAGAAGCTGTGAATTGGAGCATTCATTTGTTGGATAGAAGTCCCACCTTTGCTGTGAAGAACATAACACCTGAAGAAACATGGAATAGACACAAGCCAAGTGTTGAGCATCTGAGAATTTTTGGTTGCATAACTTACGCCCATGTTCCAGACCAGAAAAGGAGGAAACTTAATGATAAGGATGAAAAATGTGTATTCCTTGGTGTTAGTGAAGCCTCTAAAGTATATAAATTGTACAACTCACTCACTAAAAAGATTGCGACAAGTAGAGATATCATATTTGATGAAGAAAGAACTTGGGAGTGGAATGTGCAACAACCTACTCCGAATACTTCAGAATTTGGATGTGAAGATGATGAACAAGAAAATGGACAATAGCCTTGTACAAATAATTCATAAGTTGAACATGAAAGAGAAGAAAAAATTGCAACACCAATAACTTAAACTTCAATAGGTGCATATGTAGAACCTCATAGAAGTCATATTCGAAAAAGACTAGCTTGGATGGAAGATTTTGAGGTAACTGAAATTAATCAAATTGATAATCCTTTTACTCCTTTTTTTTCTAGATTGTGATCCCACAACGTTTGAGAGTGCCACCAAAAAAACAAAATGACAAAAGGTAATGGATGAAGAAATTGAAGCCATGGAAAGAAATCATACATTGTAACTTGTTGATCTTCTAGATGGGCAGAAAGTTGTTGGTGTAAAATGACTTTTCAAAACTAAAAGAAAAGAAGATGGTGAAGTTGACAAGTATAAGGCAAGATTGATGGCAAAAAGATAAAAACAAGAATATAATGCGGACTATAAAGAGATGTACGCTCCAGTTGTAAGACATGATATCATCCTATTGATGATTGTCATAGCAGCTCAAAACTCATGGCCTACCTATCAAGTGGATGTTAAATCAGTATTCCTTCATGGAACCTTGGGTGAGCATGTATTTTTTGATCAGCCCTTGGCTATATTAAAGTTGGAAATGACATAAAATATATAGATTGAAGAAAGCACTTTATAGACTAAAATAAACTTCAAGAGCTTGGTATAGTTGAATAGAGGCATATTTTTTAAAAGAAGGATTTAAGAAATGTCCAATTAAGCATATACTTTGTTAAAGTTGGATCTGAAGGAAAAATACTTACTTTTTCCTTATATGTTAATGACCTTATATTTACTGGAAATGATTTGAGAATATTTGAAAAGTTCAAAAAGTCTATAATGGTTGAGTTTGAAACGACTGATCTTGGCTTGATGCATTATTTTCTTGGTATAGAAGTAATGCAATCAATTAATAGATATTTTATTTTTCAAAAGAAGTATACCTAAGAACTCTTAAATATGTTTCAGATGCAATATTGTAATCTTATAAGTACTCTATATGAGTATGATTTGAAGCTAAACAAAGTTTCTGAAGGGAAAAAGGTGGATAACACACTATTTAAGCAAATTGTGGGTAGTTTGATCTATTTAACTGCTACAAGACCTGACATAATGCATTTTGTCAGCTTGATTAGTAAAAACATGGAAAGTCCAACTGAAATGCATCTCTTAGTTGCAAAAAGAATCCTTCGTTATCTTCAAGGAACAAAACAATTTAAGTTATTTTACAAAAAGGGTGAAAAATCAGAATTGATTGGGTTCACTGATAGTGATTTTGCAGGGGATCAAGATGATAGGAGAAATACTTCGGACTATGTTTTCATGCTTGACACATGGGTTGTCTCATGGTTATCTAAGTAGCAACCTATAGTCACATTATCAACCATTGGCGCTGAGCTTGTTGCTGATTTAACTTGTACTTGTCAAGCCATTTGGTTGAGGAAAATATTTGAAGAACTATATTTCAAGCAAGAGAAGACTACTGCAATATATTGTGATAATACTTTAACCATCAAACTCTCCAAAAATCATGTACTTCATGGAAGAAGTAAACATATCAATGTTAAGTATTATTTTTGAGAGACCTCAACAATGATAGAATAATTGTCTTGAAGTACTACAAAAATGAAGATCAATTGGTTGACATTTTTACCAAACCCTTCAAAGCACCTTCATTCCAAAATTTGAGAAATTTGTTGGGTGTTTGCAAGTTGCAGCAGCAGAGTTAATATTTAAGAGAAGTAATGTTAGATATTTTTTATTATATTCAGTTTATGTATTGTGTTAGTGGTTGAGTGTGTAGTTTAGCAAGTTACTTCCACTTTAAGGGAGTTATTATATTTAACTTTGAAACTAATTGTAACATCTTTTTCTTTGCTTATTTTAGTGTGCTATTTAGTGCATAATGAAAAATATCAGTTTGCAATTTTCCCTTGTTGACAATTTCTATGTACATACATCTTCATTCAAGTCTTTCAATCTAATGTGTGTCCTTCCCACACCTGTTGCTTTGTCTATGGTTGTAAGACCTCAAGTTGTCCCACCTCTAAACTAGGCAATTGATTTACGCTCTAGACCTTGATGGTCAGAGGTCTATGTTAGGTTATGTATTCACACCAGGTAGTTTAATGGTGAGTCATAAGGCAACACTTAGAGTGCACATACATAACATTTTAAATTCATTTGCGAGTTAAGTTTTGAATGTAATGAAATACAATTCTTTGAGGGTTTTGAAGCCTCCATTTTCATTCTTCACTCTCCAAAACTCAACTTGGACCTTTAGCCTCTCTGGTAGAGTAGAGAAAGGAAAGAAAGAGAAAGAGTGAAGAGAAATAAATAAATTCTCATATTTGGTTTGAAGAGAAGAATGAATGAGAAAAGTAAAAAGTGGATAGGAGCCATAAAATAATTTTCTCTCCTTATATGGTGAGAAAGTGAGAAAATTGATGAAATGACTAAAAAATCATTTGCATTACTCAATATTATATCATTATTTATTTATATAAATTTTTCATAATTATTTTTTCATTTATATTTTCTTACTTCATAATTATAATTAAAAGCTAAAATTTGAAATTACAATAATATAATATTTGTAATAAATTTTAAAGTTATAATTCTTATTTTTTTAATTAATAATAAGATATTTTTTAAATTCTTTTTTATTGTCAGATATTTTTGTCATTCAAACATTTATATCTACCTCTTTCTCTTGTCTTTCTTTTATCTTTCTTTCATATCAACAACACAAAAATCAACTTTATTTCTCATATATCTCTTTCTCTCACATCTCTCTCTTCTCTTATTTTCCACTCTCTATCCAAACCAGTGTTGTGAGAACCGGACCATACTAGGCAATCCGACCAGTTTGACCACTAACCGGACTTGAAAACGGCTCTAGTTAACAATCTTTACCGAATGAGAGTTAGACCACTTGTTAAACCTCGTTAAATCATAATAACCCGAGAAGTAAACCAGGCGGTTTACTTAAAATTAAAAAAAATGGAACATAACTCTAATGTTTTGTTTTACTTCGATCCCAACAAAATATTGAGAGATATTGTTTCAATATAATTATACATAATTATTAGTTATATAAAATTTAACATTTATATATAATTATATATCTGTTTGTAAAAATTATTAATTATATATTAAATCACCCGTTCAACTAAACGGTTTAACCATTTAAACCAGTTAAACCTAATACGAGACCTCTTCCGATTTGATGTCCAACTCGGATTTCACAACAATAATCCAAACAAAGCATTAGAGTAAGTACAAAGAGTGTTCAATAAGAGCTTAGGGTAAAATTCTAATTCAAGAGGGCCAGTAATTCCATACTTGCCTTGTTGTGCTACTGTAATTATTTAGTCCATAAATGGTAAGGAATTTATTGCTCATGCTGCCAACTGGACAAGTTCCAGTATCAACTATCAAGGCCATATAGTGAATCTTTATTATAAGCTCGATTAAAATCAATGAGAGATTGCAGCAAAGATAGGGATGGAAAAACCTATTAAATATATATTCAATAAGTGATCATAATTCATAAACTAGTTAGACTTTTCTCATTCTTCTACAATCAGCACCGCAAAGCCATGACAGTTCCTCTCATTCTTCGACAATCAGCACCGCAAAGCCATGACTGTTAGTGGCATTGAAGATGCACACTGAAGAGTCCCCTCCTTCTATCCTTATGATTCATCTGTAATAAACACAAGTCACTTAATTATCAATATCAGCTATCACAATGTGGGAACATTATGGTAAATCAAATAGATTTACTTGATTTTCCATATCATTGTTCATTGTCAGGAGTTATCCGTCTTCGAAGACGGGCCCTCAAAGGATCTGAGTCCTCATTGGAAGACTCGTTTTCATCATCTCTAGAAGAGGATACAGATCGCCCTTCAAAGGCTTCCCCTAAGAGTCTACTCGATCTCCTCCTTGTTTGCATTAATCTGGTTCCTCTGGTACCCCTTGACGCAGATGTATTAGGTTGAAGAATAAGGAAAAACACAGATAGCAAGCCACCATCATCTATGGGTGGAAGGCCATCGTCAACCCTATTTTCCCCAAAGGAAGTTCGGAATGTGCTAAGCAGGTCCTCGAGATCCCTGTCTTGCTCCAACCTTCTCCAGTTAAGTTGCCGCTCAGGGTCTACCTCAAATGGGCGCGCAAGAGGGTGTTCAAGCCTTGCATGCTTTCTGAGATCCATATATGTGCCAATAAAATTGCAAGTCTCACATGAACAGCTCCTTGATTTTTTATTCATGAAACAACGAGCAGCCTCCACTACTTTCCATTCTTTAACTTGGCCTCGACACAAAGGACACACTACCTTTGGTTTTGCCTCATCTTCACAGGACAAGGAGTGTGTTGTAACAGACCCCTCACTTCTGTCTTCTTGCATATCATCAATGGTATTTATTTCAGGAGTCTGGGCATGAGACAAGTTATTGTTAGAAATCTCACTTTCTACTGGAGGGATTGTTGGAGAGGTTTCTGCAGCAAATGACTTGCGGAACTGATCAAGACAGTTTGAGTGGCGGTAACTGGTGTTGCACATGTAAGGGCGGCACCCCTTCTCATGAGAGGAACAGATGAGGAGAACTGCGTTGTGAGGGTGCTCCATGCAGATTGGACATCTAGCTTCTTCCCATTCTTTAGCATTTTCTTCCGTCTCCAAAGGATTTATAGGTGCATATCTCCTGGCACGACTAGAACTGCTTGGATAAGGTGATGTTCTACTATCATGTGTCAATGAACTATCTCTTCTCTCCTTTGGCATTTTGAGTTTTCAATTTTTAAAATAACTAAAGTCTCCACTCCTGGGAACAACAGAATGAATGTGAAGCTACATACAGAGAGAATCAACATGAGAAATCGAGAAAAAAGGAATGACATTAATGGAAACTTTTAATCCTGTTGTAGAACACAACACATTATTGTAAGATTATTTTGAAAAATACCCAAGTAAAAATATATTCAAAAAGGGTGGCCTAGTGCACGAGGCTCCCACCCGGAGAGGGGAAATGTACACAATCTTACTCCACACATAGAGAGGTTGTTTCTTAGATTTGGATTCGTTACCTCGATGTCACAAGACAACAACCTTAATATCGTGCCAGGGTTTACTGCCTCACCCTTTAAAAAGAATCGTGCTAAGACAATGATTATACAAGAACTGAAAATTTGTATACGCTCCAAAACTAAAGCAATAAAAAACAACAGCAACAACCACCACCGAGGTTTATCCTAGAAAGTGGGCCCCACTAAACTGACACCATTGGGCTATATTGAATAGAAAAATATCATTGCGAGGATTTCATGAGAGGGCTTGGTTTGGGAACAGTATAATCAATTACAAACACTTCACAGCCAAAATACATGTGCTGAAATGTTAGCATTCAATATACTCTTCCAGTTGTTATATGAAAACAACAAAGAATTATCCCATTGGGTAATCAGCTATAATAGTTAATTGACACCAGTATGTTTTATGTACAGAATATAGCACTGCCTCATGAACGTTATTTGCAGGAAAAATATTAAAGGTCAGCCTAACATGTTAAGACTATTTACTCAGTCCAAACATGCTTAAAAAAATCTTGAACTAAGTCATATGCTACGACTTTTCCCCTTCTCTCATTTCTCAATCATGCACCGGCACTAGAATAATTGTCCAATCAGTGCAATCTTGAAAAACATTTGCACCATGGTTTACACTACGTCAAATTTCCAGTATACCCAATATGGGTCAACCATTCACAATTTTAACCAATAATTGGAGATATCTGAATCAAAATTACACACTTCTATCACTTCACCTTGTATTTTCCGTGTCAGCTTAATAAGCAGAAATTTACCCCTTCTTCTCAGATGAGGGAAAAGGAAAACAAAATTCCAAATAATGATCTTAGTGCAGAATATTATATAATATGAATGAGACATCAACCTGAGACTACACAACCACAAAACTATAGCATAACGTTTTTAATTCATTTGTGTTCTAGAATGGGTGAAGAACTAATACAAAGTGACACTGACACTACATTCACGATGATACAACTTAACATAATTAACTGTATTGAACCATAAATGCACATTTCTTCCCAGAATTTAGGAGACAAAATTTATAATTGGCTGATTGACCATATAAGATAACTTCAAACAAGTGAAGGGAAATGAAATGTATTGTTCTATTCTTTTTTGTTTTACCCTTTTACTAGAGCCAAAATACCATAATTCTTAACCTCCATACCATGTTCCGTTCTCTTCACATACACCGGATATAGAGCTTAACCCATATGTTTTCCTTTTCTTGTTCTAGCATATCTACCAAACTCTACTTCAAAGTAAATCAAGTAATCAGTTCAATACAGGATGTCAATGACTGAAGAATAAAGTCCTGAACTTAGATACTAAAACAACAGCAGCAGCAATGCTAGCTTATATAAAAGGGTGGACCAGTTCACGAGACTCTCACCTAGTGGAGTACGAGGAAGGTAGATGTAAGCATATTGGGTCGGGTACATGGATCAATGATATCAACAAAACATTGATTTCTAAATCTTTCCTAACAAGATTAAATAATAAATTCTAGTAACAGTAAAAAAGACACAAATCCTTCTCAGTCAAAGTAAACCCAGAAATTTGAGTATGAAAAAAACACCTCAAAGTTTCAAAACAGGTGAAATTGCAATGAAACCATCTATGAAACACAAATCAATTATACATATCATCTAATATCATAATAGAGAATCGATATACCCAGGGAACCTAAGAAAAGAAGATCGATATACCCAGGGAACCAAAGGGGCAGTGAAATTTGTAAAATAATTAGAGAATCGATTTGTTACCGGACACAAAGGGAAAATGAAAGGCTTGGGATTGAAGAAGATCACACTTGGTTATTAGGAATTTAGGGTTGTGTTCAGCTCGAACAATAAAGTGGGAAAGAAGAAGTTGCTGATCCTGTAGCTATGGAGAGAATAGAGGATTTGATTTTGGGGAAATGAAATAAATGGGCAAGACCGACCCATCAATATAATATAATGTATCTATACTATATCTATACTATATAATATGGGGAAACTTCTTATAACCATATAAAATTACAATATATCCTCACATAATAAAAAATATTATGAAAATTAGAGTAAGTTACATATACCAAAAATATCAAATTTCCAATGTAATTTTTCATAATATTACAATTTATTTTCATACTTTTTATCACAAAAATGATAATATCATATACACTCTAATATGGGTCACAGGCTAGTTAAAATAAGAGAAAAGATATATGCCAAAAGTTTTTTACCATTTGAATTTGAATGTATCATTCACTACTCATTTGGTGGTTACATATGATAATATATTTTTATAGAAAGTAAAATGGTTAAGTGTAAAATAGGAAATAGGAAATTATACCATGGTGATAATTATTGTAGAAGAATATAAAAAAAACTGAAACATGATTATATGGTTTTTGTTGTAAAAATAAAAATATGTGAAGGCAAAATAGGGGAATATAAATTACACTATGATGTGTGATTATGTTGTATTTTTTCTTTATTAAGTAGTATATATATAAATATTAAACTCTTAAAATAATATCCTATGTTTTGTTACATATAATAGTAGGTCAATGAGAAAAAATTGTATATATAAGAGTTTAATATATGTTATCAATATAAAAATTTATTGATAATCGTTCATTATTCATTTATATTATATTTTTGAAGATGAATGATTAAATATGAATGGTAAACGACAAAAATAGTATATAAAATATATGCAATAATATCCGTATATTTTTTTTTTATTATAACTAGCATGTGGACCGGTACCCCTTGTCGGCCGACCACAATCTTATTTTTCTGATATAGAATGTATTACCTTTATGTTATATTATTTAAGAAAAAATAATTTAAATATAAGAAATGCAATATATATACTCAATAGATAGTAAAGATTTAAGAAAATACTTATGGTAATTGATATGAAATACATAAATTTATACAAATTCTCAATTTGTGTCTCTTATTATGTTTTTTATGTTATTGTGTATTATTTTTTGGTTGAGAAATAGAGAAGATAGAAATAAAGGAATATGTGGAATATATATTAATATAAAAAATGAAAGCAATTGAATGAATATGTGGAAGTTTAGTAATTAATAGTAAATATTTTGACTTTATTAATAGTAAGTAGTTTGACTTTATTAATAGTATAGATATGAAATTAGAAATATGAAAGAGTAAATTAGAGAAACATAAATTACTTAATGGGTAGTTATTTTATGTTTTCTTTTATATATTAATATAGATATAAATGAATTATTTATATCTATACTATATATAAAGTCAAAACATGGTGTAACTACCACCATGACATAATTTATATATTCATATTTTTCCCTTCAAAATTTTAATTTAAAAAACTATATAATCCTATATAACCACCTCAAATATATTAACTATAAGTTGCATATCTATACTACTTAATAAAGGAAAAACCTAACCTAAATTTCATGAAGTTATTTTGGGTTTTCCTATTTCATATTTTATAACTTCTAATTTTATTGTATATGTTATATTTTCATCTTTATATATACTTATAATACTAAACATTTATTTCATATTTTATAACTTCTAATTTCATCTTTATAACTTTTAATTTCATCTTTATATATTCTTATATTAATAAACATTTATTTCATAATTTATAACTTTCTAATTTTATTTTATAACTTCTAATTTCATCTTGATGTATACTTATACCAATAAACATTTATTTCATATTTTATGACTTCTAATTTTATTTTATAACTTCTAATTTTATCTTTACTAGCGTGTTGACAGACACTGTAGTACCTATCAACACTCTAGAAAATAAAATTAAGTGAAGATATCAAGACTCTATTCTTGATTAACACAATTGTATATGTATCATTTCTTTAAGATTGAACAATTACCTCAAACGAATATATATTCAACTGCAAATTATAATATATAATACAACTTTATACGTACAATACACATTACAAACAACAGGAAAGCGGGTTGACAGGCGCTAGTATATATTAAGCTCATAGTCAATTTGGTATATTACAATATTATCATTTATTTGTTATCACATTACTCTTCTTAAAAAAAATGTGAGAATATTTGCAACCAACTTCATCCTCCAATAAATTTATGATTGGTTCCTATATATTATCTTAGTTATTAAATTAGTCATTAAATACATTTGAGATTATGTTAGTTCGTAAAGTTCTTAGATATTAAATTTGTCACTAAATTATTTTGTCTATTGAAATAGAGTTAATAGAGAGACGTGATGATAAACTTAATCTTTAATGAGCAAATGTAGTGATAACATTCATCAGTAGATTTTGTCAGTGACACTAAGACCTTTCCAAAATATGACGATGACTATAAAAATAAAGATTTAATTAACAAAGTCAAATTTTACGATTAATACATTAAATACAATAACTCTTTTAATATATATATATATATATATATATATATATATATTACAGATTAATTATCATTAAAATCCAACACTGGCGTGGGACAACAATGCACAATTTCTTGTATATGTCATTTTTTATCTCATAAAAAAGTAGGTATTATGTTTTTTTTCATCCTAGTGGAAAAATCCACTTTATGTTAGGCTAAACGGCAAAGCTTTGGTTAGGTAATGGCAAGATGAGTTCACTCTAGGTAACTTTAGGTCTAAGTCTGTTAACCATATAATTCAGAGAAAGTATATCGTTGATTGGACAATATCCAAATGATAGTACAAGGGATCACTACTTTTCTCATTTGCATGTCATGCCGCATGCATAAGATTGTTATACCAACTAAACAACAAAACCTCTGCCACATGCACACTATACCCACCTTCCGATAAATGACAAAGACATGCCTAGAATACGACTATGATGCCTACAACATGCTATAAGTCAACTACTCACAAAGTATGGACCTACCAGAGTTGCCTAATATGGATAAAGCAAGTCATGATTGTCTGGGGCCGACCCTATTGGACAAGATGATCGGTCATGCCATAAGCATCTATTAGAGAATATTACATGTTCATAATTAAGATATCTTAACTCTCTCTATTATTCTTACATTATGTTCTCTCTACTCCCACACATGACTCATATACTGACTTAAATGTCAGAACACATTTTCAGGTACTCACTCAGGCGCTTCCAAACCAATCTTAGGTGACTTCTAGAAGATTCGTTACCCGACAAACACCAGTCCAGTCCAAATACTCCTATATCGAAGAACAATTTTAATATTCGAATAAGATTTAAAATTAATGTAAAGTACTCATATTTATTAAGAACTTCACCTTGTACATATACTAGCTTGTCGACCAGCACTCAGTATCTTTTGACCCACATTCTTATTTTTCTAATATCAAGTGTATACACAAAGTTTTTGTAAATTTATCAACTTGTGATTCTAATAATGATTAGTGTGTCATTGGATGTTTTTTCATGTCAATCAAAGTTCTTCTTCTTGGAGTGATGAAGAGAGAAAATAGAAGTAGAAGTATGTGTTTTATAGTAGTGACAAATTGATAGAAAAAATAAAAGAACATGTGAAAGTTTCTTATAGTTATTATTGAGATGCTACAAAAAGATAAAATTGAAATATGAAAATTATGTCATGATGATTACTAAATGTAATTGAATGAAATTATACATGTTCAATTACCAGAATGTTCTTTAGACATATTTTGCATTTATATAATAGCAATAGTAAAGTTTAAATATAGAAATTATGTCTGTTCAATTACCTAAACAACCTTAGGTATATTTTGGCTTTATATAATAGTGTATATATATATATATATATGGGATTTGCTAACATGATCCCACCTATTTTTATGAAAGATCATGTTAGCAATGTGTATCCTAATATTGTGACAAAAAATATCCGTAGTTGTTCAACTAAAATAAGGCACATGTCAAGGTTATTTTAGTAAACAACCTTTATTAAAATAAAATAAAAAATGACTCTCCTCTAATCCCAAACCTTCTAAACCTATCTCATTAGCAATTTTCCTCCCAATGCACTCAAGATATCTCATTGAATTTTTGTCAATTTCTTCAATATTTTTATCTCAAATCCTCTTCTCCCCCTTCCATTCTTAATCCCATATACTCCTAGAGAAGAAACATTTCTATCTAAACACAAGCACTCCCATAACTGTTGTCACCATGAAAAAGAGTCACCGCCGTTGTGAAACAAAGTTGTCGTCGCTGATGTGAAACAGACTTGTCGCCGCTGCTGTGAAACAGAGCCGCCATCACCACAAAATGAAGCACTCATTTTCTCAATTATATTGCACTCCTTTTATCTTCCTCGTGGGTGGATTGTTGTTCAATAAAATTACCTCTGTTATCACAATAATAAATTTGAGAAAAAAAAAGCAAGAAGTACAAATCATTTTCTATACTACATAAGCACAAAACATTTTAATAAATTTAGTTTGAAAATGATACTAAAACCATAAGAAATAACAATCCCAAAAAATTCAACTTAGAAACTGCAACATAATAATAATTTAGTCCTAATGCCATGATTAACTAAATGCAAGTTCACAACACCATGTGAAAAGCACCATGCTTATGAGTTTTGAGAAGAAGAAAATCAACAACACCATGTAATAGTTATTATTCAATTAAAACTCCCCTTGTTATGAGCCACTATTGCCTTTTTATAAAATTATTCTGATAAATGTCCCATGTAGTTGTAAATTATGCAAGGAGAAATGGAATAACAAAATTTTGGTTTTGGTTTCTGATGGACCCCCAATTACAAGGGTATACAGAAGAAGGTAGAAGTGTCAAGAGAGTAAGGGTAAATTAAACACAAAAGGAAAAGAGTTTGCTACAAATGACTCTAACTAACAATACACGTGGCAAGGAGTGATGATGAGAGAAGGTTCATAAAAAAGGAGAATATGAGGAGGATAAGGTTACGTTGGAGACATGCATCATTTGGGAATTGTGGAGTGACTCTTGTCACAGGGTAGAGAGGAAACATCACTTTCTGTTTTTTGTTTTCCTTTTACTGCAATACATAATTTTCCAAAATGTACTCTTGCATCTAGAAATACACAATACTACATTTTGCACTATTCTATCTTAATTCTTTTCTATTTTCTATCCTATTTTATCTCTAGTTCCTATCAAGTTGGTATTAGAGCTCCCGATCTTAGGAGCATATGAATGGTATCAACAAGAATGGACAACATGGAAAGGAGGGTGGAGGGAATGCAATCTTCCCTCTAAGAAACCTTTCGTTTACAAATGAAAGCGTTAATGAAAACTGTGACCGGTCATTTGGAAGAGGTAGTGGGGGAGATAAGAATGATGGGAAGAGAAGGAGTAGGAGAAAATAGTGATCGAGAAGGGAGGGGACATAGGGAGGAATTCCGAGGAGAAGGTGAAATGCGAAGAGATGAAAGAGTAAGGAGAGTGGAGATATCTTATTTCACCATAGAAGACCCTCATGGTTGGGTGTATCGAGTAGAACGTTATTTCGAAATCAACCACATTCCCGAGGACGAGAAGGTGGATATAACAATGGTTTTCCTTGAAAGGAAGGCTCTGAACTGGTACCAATAGTGGGAGTCACGTATGGTGGTGATGGTGAGGTGCCCCATGTTTCGACAAGCAATAATGAGCAAGTTTCAAATTGCAGCGTCAAACAACCCATATGAAATGTTGATGGGGTTGAGGCAGAGGGGATCACTGATGGAGTATCTGGAACAATTCGAACTCCATTCGGATCCTTTACGTTTCATAGATGAGGAGTTTTCATGAATGGATTAAAAGAAGATATCAAGGCAGAAGTAAGGTTAATGAGTTTAGGGGATTTGCACGAGTTAATGGAGATGGCTAAAACGGTGGAAGAAAGAAATAGGGTTTTGGGGCGGCCCAATGGGTCGTTTACCCGAAGCAATGGGGTTGGATTTACCCGACCCGCTTTAGATGGATGATGGGTTGGGGCCCAAGAACAAAGGGAGTCAAATTTGGAAGTCAACCAAAATTTTGGGCCAAAAGAAAAAGCCCATTCTACCCATTCTAGCTATTTTGATGCAGCAAACACAAAAGGGAGTTTTGGCTTTCACAAAGGGGAAAATTCCTCTACAAATAGAAGAGGGATAGGTTTCAAAAAAATGACGAAGGAAAAAGAAAATGAGAAGAAAAAGAAGAACCTTTGTTTTCGTTGCGATGAACGATATTTTCCTGGTCATGTATGTCGAAACAAACAACTTCATGTTATCTTGCTCGGTCAAGACGAAGAGAAATGGGAGGAGGAAGATACCGCTGAGAAGACATAAGGTGAGGTTAACTTGCAACTTAATATGAGTAGTATATCTAGAATGACTTCAAAACATTCTCTAGAATTGTGGGGACAGTGAAGGGGCGGAAAGTTATAGTAATGGTGGATTCCGGTGCTTCTTATAATTTTCTATCTCTAGGAATAGTGGAAGAACTGAAAATTCTGACGGAGTATACACAAGGATATTTTTTGGAAATGGGAAATGGATAGCGAATGGGAAGCCAAGGAGTTTGTCGAGGGGTGGAGTTGCAGCTGCCAACATTGAAGGTTGTCTAAGATTTATATTTGTTCGAGCTTGTGGGGGTAGATATGATTTTGGGGTTCGAATGGTTAAAAAGCCTTGGGAAGTTCAGTGCAGATTTGGGTCGTTACTTGTTGGAAATTTAAGATAATTGGAGGATAATTGAAGTTCAGGGATATCCAGCTCTGTCCAGAACGGTGGCTTCTGTTAAGGCAGTAATGAAGGAGATGCAGAATGAAGCAGAAGGGTACTACGTGGAATTCAGGATGATGAGTGTTCTGGATGCTACGACAATGAGTATTCCAGGCAGCATTCAACCGATTGTAGAAGAGTTTGAGGCTATTTTCAGGATCCAAAGGGTTTACCTCCTCGAAGAACATGTGATCATGCTATTGTATTGAAATAAGGGTTAGAGATTCCATACATTTGTCCATATAGGCATCCTCATAGATACAATGAAGAAATTGAGAAGTTTGTGAAAGAAATGTTGGCGGTGAGGATGATCAGACCAAGTGTGAGTCCATTTTCAAGGCCTTTGATTTTAGTGCGGAAGAAGGATGGAGGCTATAGGTTCTGTGTGGATTACAGAGCGCTGAACCGTGTCACTATACCTAACAAATTCCCAATTCCTATAATTGAGCAGTGTTGGATGAGTTGGGGGGTGCCATATTGTTTTTGAAGCTGGACTTGAAGTCAGGTTATTTACCAAATTAGGATGAAGGAGGCTGACATTCCGAAAACAACATCCCGCACACATGAAGGCCACTATGAATATGTCGTCATGCCTTTCAGGCTCACAAATTCCTCATCTACAGTTCAAGCTCTTATGAATAATGTGTTCCGTCCATATTTGAGGAAGTTCGTTCTTGTTTTCTTTGACGACATCCTAGTCTATAATAGGGATATGAGGACTCATTGCGATCATTTGAGATTGGTTTTTCAGACACTACGTGAGCATGTGTTATGGCTAAACTACAAGAAGTGTTGTTTTGGGACCGAACAACTAGAGTATTTGGGGCATCTAATTTCGAGTCAAGGAATTCAAGCCAATCTGGATAAAATTATAGCAATCAGTCAATGGCCTTTCCCAATAGATATTCATGGTTTGTGCGGATTTTTGGGTCTTATGGATATTATCATTGTTTTGTGCAGAATTATGGCATTATTGCACGTCCTTTGACACAACTGCTCAAAAAGAAAAAGTTCAAGAAGTCGGAAGATACCTAGTTGATTTTTGATAAGCTGAAAATAACAATGGAAAATTGGCCGACTTTGGCAGTACCTGATTTCACAGTGCTGTTTGAGATTGAGACCGATGCGGCGGGTTTTGGGATATGGACGACCCTTAGCTTTTGTTAGCCAAGCCTTATCATAAAGAGCAAGACATAAATCGGTGTATGAAAGGGAACTAATGGCCATTGTTTTTGCCGTTCAAAAGTGGCGTCAATACTTGTTTGGACACCACTTTATTATTCGGACTGATCAAAAGAGTTTGAAATTTCTATTAAAGCAACGAGTGTTGGTGGGAGATCAGTTAAAATGGGTAACCAAATTGCTTGGGTTTGATTTCGAAATCCATTACAAACCAGTGTCGGAGAATAGGGTAGCGGATGCCTTGTCCCGGGTAATGGAATGCAATTCCATTTCTATGGTTACTAATGTGTATATGGTCGAGCTGGCATATGAGATCTTAGTTGGTGCACACATTGCAAGAATCATGCAAGAGATAACCCAAGACCCCAAATCTCATCCGCTTTATTTTGTGGCAAAGGGGTGTTTATGGTATAAAGGTCGGTTGGTGCTGCCAGGTAACTCTGCACGTATTCCTTTACTGCTCGTGGAGTTCCATGCCTATCCTTGGGGAGGCTATTCAGGCGTGGTCAGAACTTATAAATGGCTAGCTATGATTTTTCATTGGGCCAGTATGAGACGAGACATAGAAAATTTTGTTGCGGATTGCTCCATTTGTCAACACAATAAATATCAATCTCTTAGACCAGCGGGCTTACTTCAACCACTTCCAATTCCCAACCATATCTGGGAGGATGTGTCCATAGATTTTTTTGGCGGATTACCCAAAAATCGTGGGGCCGACACTATTATGGTGGTAGTGGATCGTCTCAGTAAGTTTGCACATTTTATTCCTTTACACCATCCCTACACTTCTAAAGAAGTAGCTCACGCATTTGTTAAGAAGTCATCAGGTTGCATGGGATCCCAACCTCTATTGTTTCGGATCGTGATCGGGTGTTTATCAGTATGTTCTAGAAGGAATTATTTCGCTTAGAGGGCACTAAGTTACGTTTTAGTTATGCATATCATCCCCAAACGGATGGTCAAACAGAGGTTATCAACCGAACATTGGAGACTTATTTGTGTTGTTTTGTGACTGAATACCCCAAACAAGGGAGCACATCTATTGTCCTACACTTTGTGTCACTCCATGTACCATGGGTTTATGATTTGTCAGAAAAATATTTAATAATTAAATTTTAACTTAAATATATTTTTCCTGACCAATCACATGTCCATGGGACATGGAGTGGCATAAAGTGTGGGACAACAGATGTGTATCCCCCAAATAGTGGGTGTAGTGGCTCCATAGGCAGAGTTATGGTTTAATTATTCCTATAATGCGTCCATCAACATGCCTCCATTCAAGGCTTTATATGAACGTGACCCACCATCAATTATTCCTTTCTGTAGTGAGGGTATTCTCGTTGCAGCAGTGGATGAATTATTAAGGGCGCAGGACAACATCCTTGAAGTTCTCAAAGCCAACTTAGTTAGAGCTCAACAACGGATGAAGATTCAAGATGATAAGAAAAGGAGGGAGGTGGAATTTCAAGTGGGAAACATGGTGTATCTAAAGGCATAGCCGTATAAAATGTGGTCCTAACTCAGAAGATCACTGAGAAGTTAAGTCTGCAGTTCTATGGTCCTTTCACAATCGTGGAACACATTGGGGCAGTGGCGTATAAATTGCAGCTTCCAGAGTACTCACAGGTTCATCCCATATTTCATGTGTCTCAGCTCAAAACAACCCTTATGGCTACTTCATCGTGTTAGGAGCTGCTTGCGGGTTTGACCAATGATTGGGAATTACAAGTGGTGCCAGAAAAAGTTTTGGCCTACCGTAATTTGTTGAGTGGTCGTATGGAGGTTTTACTCAAGTGGGCTGCTTTGCCAAAACATGACAACACTTGTGAGGATTATGCACTCATCCAAGTGACTTTTCCTGATTTCCACCTTGAGGACAATGTCTTACTCGTTGGGGAGGGTATTGATGGACCCCCAATTACAAGGGTATATAGAAGAAGGCACAAGTGTCAAGAGAGAAATGGTAAATTAGGTACAAAAGGAAAAGAGTTTGTTACACATGACTCTAACTAACAATACACGTGGCAAGGAGTGAGGAGGAGAGAAGATTCGAAAAAAAGAAGAATATGAGGAGGAGAAGGTTACGTTGGAGGCATGCATCATTTGGGAATTGTGGGGTGACTCTTGTCACAGGGTAGAGAGGAAACATCACTTTCTGTTTTCTGTTTTCCTTTTAATACAATACATAATTTTCCAAAATGTACTCTTGCGTCTAGAAATACACTAATATACTACATTCTGCACTATTCTATCTTAATTCTTTTCTGTTTTCTATCCTATTCGATCTCTGGTTCCTATAATATTCAAAGGCCTCAAAATGATCCACAATTTTCTAGGATAGTAAAACTGCATAAAAAGGGTAATATAAAAATCTTGTACACCCATCATAAGTCTAACATTCTAATATTATTCCTAAGTTGAATTAGTACTAAAACTATTCAAGTTCTCTTGCAATGTGCATATGAGATCCCCAAGAATTTAGATATACTTCACTCTACGTAGTGCTATATAAGCGATTAGTACCAAGTAGTATCAGATTGTTTGCGGGTTGAGTTTTGGAGGGGAATGAAGGAAAAAGGAAGACCTAAGAACCATCAAATACACCGTGAGATGACTCTAAAGCTTTCCCTTTACCTTCTTTCTCCTCCAAAACTTAACTCTCAAATAGATCCTTAGTGTTCATAATGGATACATCAACCCACATATGATCCAAACCCACTGATTTTATAGGAGGAAAATTTACAACCTCGTACAAGACCCCTTTTGAGTACTCATAATCATCATCATCATTTCACAAGACAACAAGGAGTAGCCTTTAACAATATTAGTTGTAGCTCAAGTACTTGAGCCAAACTATGAAGGGTGTAATTTGTTGTATATAGTATCCTCCAGGAATGAGAAAAACAAAAGTTGTCACAGAAGCTAGAGCAGTTTCTTGTTTAACTTCCATCAGGATAACACCAAATGTTAGGCCAAGACTTTGATAGACAACAACAATGTAAAGAACCACAAGAAGAGAAAGGGCATCGACTCTATTTCATGGTGGCAGTGGTGGCTCTGTTTCCTGCTGGTGGTTGCGACTTTTTTTCACAGTGGCAGTGACTATAGGAGTGCTTGTGTTTAGATAAAATGTTTCTTCTATGAGAATTAAGGGGATTTAAGAAAAAAATATTGAAAAAATTGAGAGAAAGATTCAATGAGATATCTTGAGTGCATTTAAAGGAAAATTGCTAATGAGATAGGTTTAGAGGATTTGGAGATGAGAGGGTAGTAATTTTTTAATTTTAATAAATGTTTTTTTACTAAAATAACATTGGTATATGCCTTATTTTTAGTTGAACAACTAAGGATATTTTTGTCACAATATTAGGGTACACATTGCTAACATGATCCTTCATAAAATTAGGTGGGATCATGTTAGCAATTAGCAAACCCCTATATATATATGGGATGTATCTAGTGAGAATGACCAACTTATATAAGGGTGAGATTAATTATTCTTAGTCATTAGATTAAATTTTAAGGTTAAGATTAAATTACTAACTTTAATCATCTGATGTCTCTCTACATTCCAAATGGTTCAACTTCTCAATGATTTAATTTCTTTCTATTCTTCTTTGATATATTATTTAACCTTATGTTCTTTTTTTATGGGAGCACATCTTCTATCCCATAATTTATGTTATTTCATGTGTCATAATCTATGATTGATCATAAAAATACTTAATACTTAAATACATTTATTTCAAGCAATCATAATCTCATGATACATGGAGTGACACTCAGTATGGTACAGTAGATGTAGACCCCATTTTGATATATTATTTAACTTCCTTCATCAATTTTTCTTTTAAATTTTAGTCAATACACAAAATCCAAATCTCCCCACCCCACACATATTTATTAAGCTTTCCTCCTCTTCACCATATAAAGGTAACTTCCAAATAAGAGATTCAAAACAAGTCAAACAAGCAACCTAGAGAGTAAGTAAGAGAGTTGACATCCACCATAATATGACACTAGTATTCATAGTGAAAGATTATAGAGAGTCTACATTGCATCCTCCTTGGGTGAGTTTGAGTGTTATTCTTGTAGAGTGAGAGAGAGAAATATTATAATCATACTTTATATGGTGGAGACGTTTTTAGATTATGTCTCATGATTGTTTATTTCTCAAATTGAGGAGGTTTTTTCGTGTTAAGATTCTCAGTGTCACTCTTTTATTGTTTCTCTACTAGCTCATTTTCCATCACACAAAGGAGGTAAATTGGTTATGAATTTCCCAATAATGGTATTAGATCTCTCAAGTTCATTCGGGAAGTTACCCTGCATAATTCAAGCTAGAAGGAGTCTCACTTATTGGAGGCGTGTTGAAATTGCCAGTTGACAACTTTTCCTATTGGAAGCCTATGCTGGAGAATCACTTATACTGCAAGGATGTGGATGAGGTCAACTCTTTCAAATACAAGCTAGAAGGTAAGTCTGACAAAGATTAGGAGCTTTCAAATTGAAAAGTTGTTGCAATGATTTAGAAGTATATTGATAGAAGTTTGTTTGAGTATGTGTCCACATACACAAATTCTTATGAGTTATGGTCTAAACTTGAATCTTTGATTTAAAATAAAACTCCTCGAAATAAAGCATCTTTTATTAGAAGGTTGGTGAAACTTGACTACATAAATCGTGAAAGTATGATAGAGCGTTTGAATTCATTCGAGGTGTTGTCAATCAATATACAAATATACATATGGAGATATATGATGAGTTCCAAACACTTCTTATACTCAATTCGTTGACCAAATGTTAGGACACATTAGTGGTCACCCATAACAACTTAGTCCAAAATGGGAAGGTCTCAATGGATATTGTATCAAATGATCTATTAAATGAAGACTCCTGAAAGAAAGAACAAAATACATTATTCCATTGTGAAGCCAATTTTATGGAGAGACGATGAATAATTGAAATTCTTGGGAAGAATGATTCTTGTGGAAGAAGCAAAAGAAAAGTCATAGGTCGTTCTTAATCTCGTACAAGGTTAGTAGTATATTATTATTGCAGCAAATAATGACATAAGAGATCTAAATGGAGGTCCCTAAAGAGAGACCTTAAAGTTGGAAATGTCTAAGAAGATTTAGTTTATCCAAATAACAAAGGTTGTAAGCCTACCACAATTGTCGTTGTAGGCAATGATATTCTCCTCATTGGAGAAGACAATTATCTAAATGTTGCATTTAGTGATTGTTCTTAGCTCTTTAATCTCGGTGCCTCTTTCTATCTAAGTCCACATGAAGGTTTCTTCTTAAATTGCAAGGAATGCAATTATGGGTGTACGAAAATAGGAATCCATGTTACAGGCAAGATTATAGGTATTGTGATATCATGTTGATAACAAACAAAGGAAGCAAGCTTTTACTAAAGGAGGTGAGACATGTCCGAGATAAGAATCTCAACCTTATCTCAATGAGTATGTCGGATAATGCTAGTTTTGTAAGTCACTTTGGTGCTGGAAAATAGAAACTAGCATAAGTTAACCTAGTTATTGCTAAAGGCTCAAAGGAAGAATCTTAATGCATTATGCAGGGAAATTTTTTTTCTAGAGAAGCAAATGTTTCTACTTACTCTAATAATCTTTGGCATACATGATTGGAGCACATGAGTGAGAAAGCATTTCATATGCTCGTGACAGATCACCTTTCATATATAAAAGTTTAAATTTTAGTCTCATATATGTAAGTACAAGATGACAACCTAAGAGGAGGGAGATGAATTAGGTTTGCAAACAATTTGTTCTTTTTAAACAATTAGAATTAGAATTGCAACAAATTCAAGATAGTAAAGAACAAAAATTGCACAATGTAAAGAGTAAGAAATAAAGATAATCACACCAAGATGTATCTTGGTTCACCCCCACCAGCTGAAGGCTACATCTAATCCCCTTTACTTGATTTAAGGGATTTCCACTATGTCATCTAACTATCAATTACCAATCTCACTCCAAGATTCTCTCTTTTGATCACTCAAATCCCGCAAGAAAGTATACCACTTTCTTTCATTACATGCACACTCACCAAACCCTATGGTGGTCTTTACTTTATGATAAAGAATAAGAGTGAAGTTGGTTAAGGATTTCTAACCTCAATTTGGTTAATGTATGAATCATTTAAAATAACAATCAAATTTAATAACACATTTGCTCTTAGCTTTCCATACTTTGAAAGTGCAAAAACGTTTTCTGAAAAATTTGTAAAAATTGAATGCCAAAAGTGCAATTGAAAGTGAAGTTCTAGTACGATTCAAGTGTGTTTTGGTTAAGAGGATTATGATGATATTTATAGAGTTCAAAAAGGTTCCAAAGTGCATTCCAGAATATACAAAATGTTTGGGAAGACAATGGTTCATTTGAGAAGATGTAGGTTGATTTTCAAATTCGAAACTTCAATAACAATACACATTAATTCATTATTGTGTCATGGTAATCGATTACTGGACATTACTATCTAATAGATTAATCAATTATCCACTTACAATAATCAGTTAATGACTCATCTTTCTAACAAGTAATCTAGTATTTTGTTTCAAGTAACCTATTACTTTGTTTCAACTAACGTATTACTTAGTTTTCCAAAAACTCAATTTTAGAACATTGTAACTCTTTTTCATTCTTTAAAAACTTTGTAAAAACATTTGAAAATATATTCTTAAGAGCATTTGAAAATATATGTATTTTCATTGTTTCTGAAAAGCTTCAGAGCATTGTGTTATACTTTAAGTTCTTGTCTTATAAAGGATGACAGCAAAAGTGTGAGAATTTTTAAGATAAGATAATAAAACTAAGAGAGGATGAATTAGTTTTATGCATTATTGACAAAATTTTGTAACTTAAAATATTAGAGTAAAAATGCAGTGGGAAATATTAAGTTCGTAGAAATCAAATGCCAAATAAGTAAATAGTAAAGAAAGAAAGAGATCCACAAAATTTTTATAGTGGTTCACCTTCTAGCTCACCAAAAGCTACATATAGTCTTCTAGTAAGCACAAAAGATTTCACTTATGATAATATGCCAATCTTTTACAAATTTCACCTAGAGCCTTTTTCTCTTGATTACATTTACCACAATCTCTATTTTAAAAGAATACTACTTCTATAAACTCTCTTTTCTTTCACTATACCCTATGTTGAAAATACAAAAAAAAAATGAATACAACTTTGTTGGGAATGCAAGTGTAGTTTATGTATGGTATCCTGGAGAAAATCTTAGTAATGATAGTTGGGACTAGAAGTGTCTCTTAAAATTAAAGAATGAACCAAGATTTTATTGGTGTCAATTTCTCTAACACTATCTCTATACATATCTCTAGCTTAACAATTTTGATTATTATAACTATGAAACTAATTTGGTAAACTTGTCTTAATACTGTTCTGAAAGAAAAAACACTAATTGAGTTCAGAGAACAGTGAACTCAACTACACATACTTAAACTTCGTTTGATAATTTTATCAAATCCAAGAAGATTTAAGTCAAAACTCAGAAATCAACCAACCCCTTTCTTTTGCCTTTTGAATATTTCAAATGTTAGTCACACTATCTTAATATAAGAATGAGATGGACTTTCACTAAAGTTTGGGGAAATAATAACATTTCAACTGTAAATATACATACCCTTTCCCATTGAGAAAAAAAACAAACTCTTATGTGGGCATACGTAGGGTTGGATCAGGTAAGATTTGTCTATTACTCGACTCTAAATGTTAGTTAGGGTTTATTTGAACTCGAACTCGACCCTAACTTGAAGCTAACTCGACCGTAAATGTCGATCGGGTCAGCATTTGAATATGAACTTGATCCTAAACATGATTAAATATAATTCATAGCATTTTAGATAAAATTTCCTCAATATCATTTATTATCATGTGTATGTAATTTGACATATGAAATGATATATTCATATATTGTTAATCATGTATATCTAATAAAAAAATTAGAGAATCAATTATATTTTTGACCAAATAGATATTATTATTCTCTACACAATTGAATAGATACACATCCTAACATGATGATGAATGAGTGATCATTGGACAGGTAAAGTAAGTTTGTCTCTTACCCAGTCTTAAATATTGATTGAATCTATTTTTCTAACCTAAACTTGAATCTATATCCAATAAAACTTACCATGTTTGGGTGATCAAACCAAACCAAGTGAGCTGGTAGGAGGTCCAACTCATCCCTACTTCAAACAAATATGTAGTTCTCCATCAACCACCCAAGTTCTAGGTAATGGGTCTTAACATTTCATGAAAAAGTTGTAGGCTTGTAGCCAATCAACGGTCCATATTACGGTCCTCAAATTTGGACCCCCTTTTTTCGTGGTCCATGTTAATTTTTTTGCCTATTATTATAATAATGTGCAAACGTCTATGTTATATTTACTCAGTTGGGTTATAGACTTATGTCAGAGGTGTTTTTCAGTTTTTATAAAGGGATTCTATTTGCTACCAAGAAAATTTTAAGCACACCCCAAACTCAATCCCAAGCTCAAAAACCTCTTAGTTTGTCTCCTTACTCAAAGTCCCCCACCAAAACCTCAGCACCAAAACCTTCCGGTGAAAGAATAATTCCACCGAGCGAGATTGAGAGTGAAGTTTTTGGGTTTAGATATAAATAGTTAAAAGTATAAGTGAGAAGATTCACTTACTTTGAGACTAAGTTTCATTCTATGCAAATTTAATGCTTTAAATTTAATTATTAATTAAATTATTAGATTTCTCTAAAATGTAAGTAATTTTATCTTACTCTTTGAGTAAGTTATTATTTTACAGAAATCGTATGGTGAATATTTTTTTAAACTTGATTGTATTTATACGTTTCTCACTTGCAAATAAAATCCCCTTTCAAGTATTTGGTGGGTCTATTACCCACATGTCTTAGGGTAAATATATGAATAATTATAAATTCAAAAAATATTTAAAAAAGTGTAAATAAATTATATATTTTTAGATGTGTTTCCTATAATTATGTGTATTATTTTAGATAATAAAAAATGATAATTTTAGTTATGATAATAACAAACACATATTTTTAAATTGTCACTTAAATATAAATGTTTTGATTAAAAAATATAATTTAAAATAAAACAAAAATATGTTTAATTATGTTATTATATATATATATATTATGAATTGTGGGCATGAATACTTGCGGTAAAGTATCTCATTATCGGGTTAAAAACATAGACATGGACCCGACCCGACTCACCAGGAATATTATTGGTGGTTACATATGGGCCCGGACATGGACAATGGCATTCATGTCCGAGGGTGTGCACACCCTCAATTTTTTTATCCTATAATACTTTTTATAGTTAATATTTGTTCAACATTTTGGTTATACAAAGTTGTATCGATATCATGAGGTTATGATATAAAGTTTTATATCACTTAATCATTATTATTATACTAGAAGCAATTATCAACTAAGTCAATTATTAGTCGGTGATAAAATTATTAAGTCACTAATTAGACCAGTTAAATTATCATACCTTAAAAAATTATTAAAGATCTATAATACCAAACATTATTTAATAATTTTATATTTCAATTTTAAAATATTGTTATTATACAAATATTAACTATAAAAAGTATTATAGGATAAAAAATTGAGGGTGTGCATGTGCACACCTGGGGACATGAATGCCATTGTCCATGTCCGGGCTCACATGTAACCACCAATAATTAGGAATGGCAACGGGGCGGGTCGGGGTCGGGTTTGCACATACCCAAACTCGAACCCGAAATTCAAAACCCGAACCCAAACTCAACGGGGTTGAAAATAAAAATGTCATCCCCCAACCCGTCGGGTTTCGGGTAACCCGAACCCGAAAAAACCCGAAAATGATAAAGTGTTAAGGAAAATATGATATTATTTTCGTGTAATTTTACTCTAACATTTCTATTTTCTCTTGTATTATTTCATTTCTTTTATGTTTGAAGATCAAATAGTATATAAAGTAACATTAGAGATTAAAAACAATTGGCAAATGATAGAAATTTCAATTTTAAATTGAATTACCTTACTTCGGGACGGTTCGGGTTAGGGTCTTTGCTATACCAAACCCGAACCCGAAATTTAAACCCGGGTAAAACTTAAACCCAATCACATCGGGTTTTCTCCGTTAAATTCGGGTTCGGTTCGGGCGGGTACCCACAGGTTCGGTTTTTATTGCCATCCCTACCAATAATATCTATGGTGAGTCGGGTCGGGTCCATATCTATGTTTTTAATAATTTTATATTTCAATTTTAAAAATATTGTTATTATACAAATATTTTTTTGCGATAATAAAATGTCACAAATAAATTGAAAATATAGTCAAATAATATAATTTTTATAATTTGATTGCAACAAAAAATTAAAGGACAAATAAGTTTAAATCTCAATTAAACAAATTGGATTTTGTTACAATATAAGTTAAAAATAACAAACGAAATTCTAATAATGACAAACATAAATAAGTTGAAATCACAAAATCTTTTTCCTCCCAAGATTCTTTTACAATTTGATTGCAACAAAAATGGACAAATATGTTTAAATCTTAATCAAGTAAATTAGGTTTATTACAATATAAGCTAAAAAAAATAACAAATGAAATTTTAATAATGACAACATAAACATAAATAAATTGAAAGCAAAAGAATCTTTTTCTCCCAAGACATCATTTTGATGTTATTTTTAAAAAAAATGATTGATTCAGTAGACATGACTAGTTAGATAGACTAAGTTACCAGTTTTTTGTGCAAAATAGTTAACTTGAATTGATCTATACAATTTTGGTTTATTGATAATCAAATTTGCAACTCGGACAAGTTGGATATCTATTCTAAGTTAGATTAGTTGATCTAATCGAATTTAATAATATTATATTTATTATAACTTACACTCCACTCTAAATTCTAAATCACTCAGTAAATTCAAATACGCTAACCATAACTTGACCTTGCATGAAGGAAAAACAAGTATAACAGTATTAGTAAATATATGTTACACAACTAATTACATTCCTATATATTGAGGATTTGGGTGTAAAAATTCTACTCTCTTGATGAATTATATCAAAGAAATCTAACCCTTGTGCCAATTTTCAAATTCAAGCATGTATACTTATTGGATGTTTGTTATTTTTCGTTTCTTTCATTTTCCCTAGTTCCAAATTTCCAATCGTAGCAAGCATGCCTTTGAGCAACTCATTGTGTTCTGCATACAAGAAATGTTCATTTTCAAATACATATTTTTATGCAAAATTTTCCACTTGTTGATGCCTATGAGGCTATGCACAAAAGCCAGAGACTTTCAAAAGTTAAAACCTAGAGCCTACATGAGAGTAGGGAGAATCAAATCAAAGTTATAAGAAAAGAGCAAGTGATTGTTAAAAAGTTTGCTATAGCTTAATAAGCAACTTAATCATCTAATAGCACTTGGCTAAATTTTTAAGAGTATGCATTGTTTTATACACAATCAATATATATCTATTATTTATTTGTATTAATTTTTTTGAAAAGTCAACAATGATTAAAAATGAACGATGATTGATGAACTAACAGTTTAAAAAACTTTTACACTATACATACATTTTCCCCTCAATTTTTAAAGAGTGTAGGGGCATTTTAATAGTAAGGGAAAGAGAGCCATAAATATTTGTTGGAAAGAAAATGAAGTTCCTATCACCTAGTTAGAAATGGAATCATGGTAGGAATGCAATCCCATCTCTATTCCTTGATGGGACAAAAAGCAAAACATTAACTTTCATCAAATTAAAGAGATTTAAAGAATCCTTAGACACACTAGTAGATATATGCAGCAAATTTCTCATAGGCCTATTAGGGACCACAACATATATATATGAATAATTTGGCAAAGCACAACCATTTAGGAACTCACTATCTCAAAGGGGGTAAAGGAAGAGAAAAATGACACTTATAAGTGTTTGTGATTTATATTCCTTTATGAGAATGTTGTTGATTCTTGTTAGATGACACACACAGTATTATTTTGTTGCCTTTCATTTTCACTATTACATCATTTTTCTGAAATAAAAGAGTTGCCATCAAGCATTTATATTCTACTTTGGTGGTTAGGAGAGTTGAACTGAGTCATGAACCATTTTTCTAGCTATGCCTATATCCTAGCTAGGTGCTCCAAACATGGCTAAAATCTCCTTTCAGGGACAATGAAAACACAAATTGTGAAAAAGAAGATACTTTGTTTTTAGTGGTTTGTAATGGAAATTCAGTTATGAATTAGTATAGTTCATTTTCATTTATAACATTTTTTTATGGTAGATGCTAGATATTGAATTGAACTGATTTTTTTGTCCATTAGTTTAACCAAAGAAAATAGGACTATAGGAGTTTGTATAAATGAGTCCATTTACATTCTTAATCTGCACTATCATTCATCACATCCTTTTGAGTTATGAGAGTTGCAGAAATGGGAGTTCCTTACAGTCCAAAGCGCCCCGCGACTTAACTTCGCAATGTTTTGGACTGAAGGGAGCTCCTACTTCTTCACTTTCTCCATTTTATGTCTTCATTTCTATAAGCTCAAAGACTTGAAATTAAATGTGGTTAGTGATTTATACCATGATGCTTGAAGAACAAGTAATATAGTGTCAGTAAGTTTAGATTTTCAATTCTTTACCATTTTAACTCATACCCCTTAATCATGTTGCTTTGTGCCTTACCAATTCCATCAAAAGAGACTAATATGTATTAACCAAATGATTCATCACATATTTCTAAGACTTGTATTTCTTTGCTTCTTTGTTTATGCTTTGAGATATTCAGGCCAATATTGCTTCATTTTCTTTTATATTTTGATTTTGATGCAGTTCCTGTTTCCCCTCCCCACCTTTAACTCAGTGTTTTAAATTATATCCCTCAATAATAATTGTGGCCGTAATATTGTGGTTCCGGGAGTGTCCGCAACGGGCATCGTGTAAGCTGCATTTTCCACAGGACAACTCCTGTGCTTTACTTTTAACATTGCAAAATATATTCTGTTCAGAGAACAAAGTTGTTCAAAAGTTGTGTAGAATAATAGTTCACAAAACATTTTCGATTCTAAATCCATTTATCTCTTCAAATACAGGTCTGAATTGCTAAAGGAAAATTATTCTGTCTCACTCATGCAGTGGAGAAAATCCAGATTTTTAAGGTACAAATCCAGCCCACTAGACTCTTAAAGCGATCAATTGATATTCAGTCGAGTCGAGAATTCTCAACTTAGGTCTCGAGGATTTGATTACATGATCCCTAGAGCACAAGTAAGCAACCTTACTTTTGTGCGGAGACTCACATATTCAATACTACCACAAATTATCATCTTCATGTTTTGACTTCTCTTTCTTTCTTAATTAACCTTAAAGGCTTCTCTTTCACAAAGTAACTAACATAACCGTTGCAAATAGCTCACAGTTTATGAATATTCAATTTTGTCACGAAATTATCATGTTCTTGTTTTGACTTCTCTTTCTTTCTAAAATTAACTTTGAAAACTTGTCTTCTTGTGACATTTAAATACCTCATCTTCTGTCTGAGACAGTACAGTATGACCTTAGAATTAGATTTAGTATGTATATTTAGTAAGAAAATATAATAATAGTACATGGTTAAGCTTGCCAGAGTTTTACATTGACACTATTTTCTGTTTTAAAATTCTTTGATTTTTCAATTCTGTTAGAGCTGCTGGTGGAATTATTGCAATGAACCACCCCACATTCACAAATGAAATGAATGAAAGAGAAAACTAAAATAAAAAATTGATTGAATTAAACCGTATCAATATATACTATAGGTATATGATCATTTTTTGAAGTATGTATGCTTCTTAAATTGCTACTGATGGTTGGAGATGACCAAAAAAACCTGACTGGTGTAGGCATGAAAATACCCCTAATGGGTACTGCAATAATAGCTTAGAGATGAAAATGACTTTTATAATATTAGTTTCATACCTATTTGCATATTTATAAATTTATTTTTTAATTAAATACTTTTATATATTATATATTTTAAGATTATATATTTTTTACTTTATTATTATTTCATAATAAATTTTAGTGTTTGGACAATAATCATAAATTTATCATATACATACTTTATTATTTATATATAATTATTTTTATGTATTGATTATTATAAAATATAAATAAAATTGAAAAATCATTGAGTATCCACATATACTCACTACCAATACCATACCCCAAATAGTGCAAATATAGACATGGGTAAGCAATCCTATACATCCCAGCCTCTTATCATTCTTAATCGGGGTCTAACATATCTAATAGTAAAATCCTATCTAAATTTGATTTTTACAATTTGGAAGATATGATTAAATTTTTGCAGGAGTGCATGTATTGAGAGATGATTGTCTAAGGTGCTCATTTGAGTCCTTTTCTCCCTAAATTATAGAAGTCAACCCTCAAATTGTCTAAGGAGAATAGATTTAATGGAGTTTAGCCTAATTAGTAGAGGCAGATGGAAACCAAGATAAATCATATATGAAATAATTAGAAAAGATTTAGAGATTAGTATTTTGTCAATAATTATGACTTATGATAAAACATTATGATGTCATTCAATCCATATAACTAATTATACGTAATGAGATTAAAGTTTGGTTGCTAGAAGAAATACATGGTTCTACTTCAAGTGGCAACATGTTATTGTGTGGTGGTTGAGCTTGTAGAATCAAGTCAATATGTTCTAAGAAGAAATATTATAATATCATCCATCAATCTCATAAGTATTATACTAGATCCTATCAATCAAATCACTTTTTGTGATGGAGGGTTTTATGATGAATCCATTGCTTCTATATAACTTACTCTCAACCCTCTCTTTTTTTAACAGATTGAGAACCCTTTTTTTTACTTAAAAAGAGGTCAATAGATATTGGATGATGCATGTACACATAAAAATAGACAAATATAGTAAGACATTATCACTTCTAAAGTCATTCTTCTTTTCAAAGTTTTCATTTCATGTAACTTATATGGTTGTTTTAGTGATCTCTTTATGAATTGATTTTTTTTTGAAGATAATGAATGAAATAAAAGGACTTGAAGTCGTAAAATACAATTATAAAATTACTCCTAAGTCTTCTATTTCTCTCTTTTGATGTAAAAATCAACTCTCATACAAATCCTAAAACCATTTAATAGATTTAAGCAATAAAAAGTCTTCAAACGACTCTTGACAGATATAACATTTCAACCACTTCCATAGTTTGATACACACATACGTATGCATTGCATATTGAGAAAGGGTGATAATTGTAATATCTAGTTATATACCAAAAAAATAATAGTCAGTCAATGCTTCATTACATTATTCTTCCACTTGTAAGGTTTTCAGCTCAGAACTCAAACACAACTGCATCTAATGCAATTACTTACTGAAGTTCTCAAGTGTGCTGATCATTGATTGGAAAAAAAAACCAAAGGGATAGTAAAGATTACATTCATAGCAGACCAAAATTTGTAGCTGTCATGATACCAGCAAAAGAATAGTAGATAAGTTACATAGCCAAAGTTTCAGGATTACAACAATAAAAGGGCATAAGAGCCTCTAAATCTCAAACTAAATGTTTAAATTTACCATTATTGCCAAGAGCGTCTACAAAAGATATTTAACACATACATCTAACTACAAGAATCTGGAGCCCTCACTGCTACAAACTTGACATACAAAAAACAAATAATGATTGAATAAACATAATGAATCTACTCATTCTTGAATCCTGAAAGATAGGATTGCGCCAGCGAGAGGCACTTCTCTTTCTGCCTTTTGTACTCATTGTATCGAAGGAAAAAGTAACTGAGATAATCGAAATCGATCGGGGACATTTTTGCCTGCTTAGCATGAAAAGAAATATTACCAGCCACATATCATCTGTCTAAGGAAGTATAACAAGCATGAAAAGCAGAAATAAATTACCTGAATTAGTCCCCACAAAGCCCAGAGAAGGTGCGAGGCCAGTACATATGTGTTCGTCTCAACATAGAGAGTTTCGAGATCTTTCTCAGACACCTGCATTATATATAAGTAAATAATGATATTACAAAATTAGCAAATAAGAGGGGAAGAACCAACCAAAAACTACTTTACCAAGCAATATTCATGGGTCATGGCAACCAAATATATCTGATGCATTAAAAGGTGCAGTAAGCATATGCAAACCAGCAACAGCATGCATCAACCCAACATTAAAATATAATGCTAACCAAAAATAGTTAAAGCATGAAACACCAAAAGACTAGAACCTAGAGTGACCAAGCAATGCTGGAAAACCTCAACATATTTTGGGGTAACATGCAATCACTGCCACTAGCCAAAACATGATTCGTTATGTAGCAATTTGACAATTTCCATTCACAGCGAGTTAAATAGATTAAAAAAAGAGTATAATATCTTTAGTTCCCATAAAGCAAGGGTCTTTTGATTTTAGCCCTTGTAAGCTCGTTTATTTTGATTATAGTCCCATTGTGGCAGTGTTTGTTTGTTTTGGATTTGGTCCATGCTATGTGTTGACATTTTGGATTTGGTCCATGTGATGTGTTGATGTTTGGAATTTAGTCACTGTAATGTGTTGATGTTTGGAATTTAGTCACTGTAATGTGTTGATGTTCTGGATTTGGTCCCTATAATATATTTGGGTTTTGAATTTTGTCCGTCACAGAGCACTTAACAATCCAGCTAAAGAATAAGGACTAAAATCAAAACAAATGAGTTTATAGGGACTCTAACCAAATAAATAATTTTAGAATTGCCAAAATAAAAAAGACCCCTACTTTACAAAGGACTAAACATATTTATGCCAGAATTATAATAAATAAAAAAAGAGGAGCTGCGTCTCTAATAATCAGGCAACGCAACAGACCATTAGAGAAAAACCCATCAAGATCCAATACTATACGAACCAGAAATTTAATCACAATACCAGCACATGTTAAGCACCTAATATCTCTGTCATAGTGAATTTCTCTTTTTTTTAATCTAAAAAGGCCAAAAAATAAAAACTTAGAACTATCTTGGTCCCAAGCAAGACAGATGCCATATTGTACATAAGATGATCATGGCCATACTTGATTAACTATCCATCACCAATCATGAGACAATGAAGTAAAATACAATTTTAAATATTTAAAATCATTCCCTGTGTACCTCGTGTGGTCTGTCAGGTTGTATATAATGCCTGAAAAAATGGTATTGTTCATTCTTATTTGGGTACCTGCAATAAAACTTTGCTTAAGAGCTAACAAACAAATCATGACTTAACAATAGAAGAGAAGCAAGCATAAAGAACTTACAAGTTGTAGTCACATTCAAAGCCAGCATATTCTGCAAAGTGGTTTGCTATATCAAAGCCTCTGTAGTTGTATGATGCATATTCATAATCAATGAAGTATAGTTTATCTGCAGAATTTTCAGAAAAAATCAAGAAGATTTGAAGATGAGAAATAAATAAGTTAATAAGTTGGGTACCTAAGCATTCTCTCTTTACATGCACTACACTAATCCTTCTGCCAAATGCCAATTCCAGATGCATTTCTGTCTCTAATACTTTGATATTATTATTAACATTACCGATGTCAAACAAGCTTAGTAGATTTTGTTCACAAGTAACCCATTTCTTCTTTTTAAACTCCTTAACACGGAAAATGGGAGCTATTATGTCGAGCTCATAGTCCAAAATTTAAAGTAATTTTGCACTCAACCATTCGGAAGCTATTATGGCAAAGTTTGAAGAAAAACTTAGATACAAGAACTTCTATTTGATAAGCAATGCAACACCTTTATGTTTAAGCAACTATTGGTTCATGAATACGTATATACAAAATGGCATACATATGAAGTTACTAATCTACCATTACCAAATTATGCTTTGACATGTCTAATCACAGGGTGGAAGCACAAACATGGTTATAGTCATGGTATGTAAGTACCTTCTTCATCATTAATCATCATATTTCCAGAAAGCAAGTCATTGTGAGAAAAAATTACAGGAGAATTTAGATGGTCACTCAATCCCTGTTTCAAAATAAAAGATAATCCTGATAAGAGAAGAAACTATTGACAAACATCAAATGCTTCAATCACTACTACTGATTCAACCTTTTTTAAAAAATTCAGTCATTCATAATCATATTTCATATGCTACCTTCATGAACAAAATTTAAGGGAATCACATACTCTTTGCCTTTTTTTTATGGTGAAATATAGTAGGTGGAACTATTATGTTTTCTTTATTCATGAGGGTTTCTTATCCTATTGTATTTGTACTATACCAAGAAAGGGTTATGGATGAAGGTTTTGGGAGGCATAAGAAAGTGCTAATAATATGTTAGATAAGATGGTCATATGAATTGGGAAGATAGCAAATGAGACATTAGGTACTAGCGGTTTTGAACTAAATGGTAAAGAATCATGGTGGTGGAATAAAACCATCCAAGACAAAGTTAAGGTGAAAGGAGAATGTTATAAAGCATGATCTTATGTAAAAATATTGAAAGTTGGGAAAAATACAAAGCGGGTAAGAAATGCGCTAAGAAAGTAGTGAAGAAAGCGAGAGATAAAATCTACAATGAGTTATACAAATTGCTAGATAACAAGGGAGGGGAAAATAGTGTCTATAGGCTTGCAGAAGATAAGGAAAGAAAGATGATAGAATTAGGGGAAGGCCTAGACCTCCTATTACTAGAGTATATGTAAGGCGCCAACATGGCACCAAGGGGAATAAGTAACTCTCTATAACTAACTTTGTGAAAGTTAGTTACAGAAAGAAGGGGATAAATAGCAAGCTAGAAAGCATTAAGGGTAGTTTTTGGGAAAATTAGAAGTGGTAACTTACTGATTCAGGGAATCAGTAGGAGAAATTGTAGTTCTTATCTCCCTCTTGTAGTTCTTCAATTCAATAAATGAAATAAGGATTTAGGGTTTCCTAATCCCGAAGTAATTCATTTCATTCTTTCTAAAATTCTTCTTATTCTTTCTCTAATTCATTACCAATTTTAACACTAGTATCAGAGCATCATTTCTGGTGCCCTAAAAATCCACACAATCTTGGTGTTGCATATGAGGACGAGGAGTATAGCACGATCCAATGATGATTGGGAACATGAAAGAGAAGAGATACGAATTAGGCTAGAATTAGTAGAAGCTCAGGAAAAAAAACATGAAGATCAAATTGCAAAGCTAGTGACTAGGGTTGGCCAAAACCGTAATTACAACAGCCCTATCCATGAAGGAGTGGGGAGCAATGGAGGAGGAAGTGAAGAAACGAGTCACACAAGGAGAAATGGAGGAAATTGGAAATCCCAATTTTTGCTCGAGAAGATGCATTTGGGTGGACACACAGGTTAGAACGATACTTTCACTTGAAAGAAGTTATAGAGGAGGAGAAGATGCAGACCAAAGTTATGGCTCTGGAAGGGAAAGTACTGAGCTGGTATCACTGGTGGGAGAAGTGCAATCGAAGCCTGAATTGGGAGGAATTCAAAATAGCTGTAATTCGAAGGTTTCAACCTTCCATGATCCAAAATCCTTTTGAGCAATTACTTTCCCTCAAACAAACAAGGATTGTAGAGGAATATGTGGAGGATTTCGAGAAGTATGTTCGGGCATTGAGATCTATAGATCAAGAATTTGTGAGAGGAATATTCTTGAATGGGCTGAAGGAGGAGCTTCAAGCAGAGGTAAAATTGTATGAGTTGAATTCCTTATCTGAAATTATTCAAAAACTATTGCTGATTGAGCAGAAGAATGTCCTACTTAGTAAGAAGAGTAATTCCAGCTATAATCCCAAACCTTATCGGATTGCAAGGCATAGTCCATGTACAAAGACTATCACAATGTTATCAAAGGCAAGTGGGGATAGGAGAGGGGAGAGTTCAGGTAGCAATGAGGCTATCAGAAGTGCTAACATGAATCAAGGGGGAGAAGGAATAAAGACTAGAGGAGGAGAGTTTAAACATCTGACTAGTGCTGAGATCAGGGAGAAGGGGTTATGCTTTAGATGTGATGAATCCTATAATAGGAAGCACAAGTGCAAGAACAGACAGTTCATGATGATTCTATTGGAAGAGGAGTTAGATATCAATGAAGAATTGTTGCACTCATTCAACTCTTTGCATCTGTCTTTATGCTCCGTGTCTAGTTTCACCACTACCAGGTCATGGAAGGTTGAAGGGCAAGTGAAGGAGGAGTCAGTGATCACACTGATTGATTTTGGAACCTCCCACAATTTCATAGCTTCTAAACTGGTGGAGAAATTGCAGTTGACAGTGGCGGACACCCCTCCTTATTTTGTAGAGGTAGGGGATGGCCACAAAGTGAGATATAAAGGAAAATGTGTCCAACTCAAATTCCAAATGCAACAGTTGCAGAAGCACGAGACTTTTATCTGTTTACTTTGAAAGGAGTTAATATGGTGTTAGAGTTAAATTGGTTGGCAAGTTTAAGAGAAATTAAGGTTGACTTTGAGAAGTTGGAACTCACTGTGAAAAAAGGGGAGATGCAGATCAGAATATTTGGGAATCCAGCCCTGCCCAGGACAGAACTCCCATATGGAGCTTTGATGCAAGTCTTAAAGGAGGAAGGAGATGGATTATTGATTCAGTGTGAATCACACAATAGAGATGCATAATCCCAAATGCCTAAGTCTATACTTATCCTGAGATTGTAGGAAGAGATTGCAGACTTATTTTCATATCTTAAGGAGCTTCCCCTCAGTAGAAGGCAAGATCATGCAATACATCTGACAGAAGGGGCCTCAATTTCCAATCTAAGGCCTTACAAGTACCCTCATTATCAGAAGACAAAAATAGAGAGGTTAGTAGGGGAGATGCTTGATTCTGGAGTAATTAGTTATAGTGTTAGTCCCTATTCTAGTCCTATCATCCTGGTTAAGAAAAAATATGGGGGATGGGGGTTTTGTGATGATTATCGTGCCTTAAACAAGATAACCATACCTAATAAGTTCTCTATCCTATTATAGAGGAATTATTGGATGAGCTTGGAGGAGCCACTATTTTCACTAAGTTGGCTTTGAAATCAGGGTACCATCAAATCAGGATGAGAGAGACTGATATTGAAAAAACAACTTTCAGGACACATGAAGGTCACTATGAATTTGTGGTGATGCCATTTGGCTTAACCAATGCACCTTCCACATTCCAGGCTATCATGAATGAGGTTTTGAGACCTTTCCTGAGGCATTTTCCTTTGGTTATCTTTGATGATATTCTAGTCTATAGCAGAAATGAGGAAGCATTGAGGGTCAATTCTCTGAAAGTCAACAAAAAGAAATGCAATTTTGCCAAATCCAGATTGGAATATTTAGCCATATCATTTCTGACTCAAGAGTAGCAGCTGATCCATCAAAGGTAGATACCATGAGTTATTGGCATGTTCCTAAGGATTTGAAGAGTTTGGAAGGATTCGTAGGTCTCACAGGCTATTACAGGAGGTTTGTACAAAACTATGGCAAGATAGGTAAGTCTTTGAGTGAGTTGTTAAAAAATGATAGCTTTTTGTGGAGTGAGGATGCTACTTTAGCTTTTCAAACACTAAAAAAAGTTATGATCGATTTACCTCTATTAGCAATCCCTGACTTTGCTAAGACATTTGTGGTTAAGCCTGACGTGTCTAGCAAAGGGTTGGGGTTGTGTTTGATGTAAGAAGGGAGACCTTTGGCATTTTGGAGTATATGATCGTCTACCAGGGCTCAACTCAAATCTGTTTATGAAATAGAGCTGATAGTGTTGGTGCGAGCTATCCAAAAATGGAAGCATTATGTGATGGGTAGGCATTTTGTAATCAAGACTGATCAAATGAGTCTGAAATTCCTCACAGATCAAAGACTTTTTAGTGAGGAGCAATTCAAACGGGAAGTGAAGTTAATTGGCTTAGATTTTGAGATCCAATTCAAACCAGGGAAGGACAATTCAGTAGCATATGCATTTTCAAGGAAGGCATGTATTGCTGTTTCTATGATCAATCTAGCATATACTGATGATTGGTTTCAAGAAGTCCAACAAGATCCTAAGTGCCAGAAGGTAATTCAAGACCTAGCCTATGACCCTAACTCTCATTGAGGTTTCCAATTTCAATCTGGCATATTACTATATAAAGGGAGGTTGGTGTTGTCTAAAGTTTCTAATAAAATCCCTTTAATCCTAGCTGAATGTAATAACATGTTTCTGGAGGCCACTCTAGATTCTTCAGAACCTACAAAAGAGTCTCTAGCTTCTTTTATTGGGAGGGAATAGGGACTTATGTGAAACAATATGTTGAAGTCTGTGATGTATGCCAAAGGCAGAAATACTCAACCTTGACTCTTGGAGGACATTTGCAGCCTTTGCCAATACCAACTCAGGTATGGCATGACATTTTCATGGATTTCATTTCAGGATTGCCAAGATCCAAGGGTAAGGATACAATATTTGTAGTGGTGAATAGGCTAACCTAGTATGCCCACTTTTATCCATTGGGCCATCCTTTCACTGCTAAGGATGCGACAACCATTTTTGTGAATGAGGTAGTTCGTTTATATGGTTTTCCTGTCACAATAGTTTCAGAAAGGGAACAAATTTTTTGAGTAAGTTTTGGCAAGAGTTATTCATATTGGTTGGTACCAAATTAAAATATAGCACTATTTACTACCTCAGACAGATGGCCAAACTGAGGTGGTAAGCAGGAGCTTGGAGACATCTTAGGTGTTATGTTGGGCCTAACAAAAAAATAGTGAGTGGGTTGGCTGCCCTGGGCAGAGTTTTGGTTCAACACTACTTACAATGTTTCTGTAGGTATGACACCTTTCAAAGCCTTACATGGAAGAGACTCTCCAACTTTGATTGAAGGGTACACTTTCACCTCTAATGTAGAAGAAGTCAACCAACTATTGATCTCAAGGGATTTGATTTTGCAAGAACTGCAACAGAATTTACTCAGGGTACAAGATTTAATGAAGGCATAAGTCAATAAACATAGAAGGTAAGTTGAGTTTGAAGAGGGAGATTAGGTGTTTCTAAAACTTCTGCCCTACAAACTAAAATCTTTAGGGAGACCAGTAGCTATATTGTCTACTAAATTCTATGGTCCCTATCAAATTATGGAAAGGATTGGATTAGTGGCTTATAGATTGGATTTGCCTGCTCAGGCCAGAATTCACCTAATTTTTCATGCATCTCTCTTAAAGAAGTCTCTCAAACCAATGAGATCAGTTGCCTTTATGTGACAACTCTTTGGAATTGGTCAGTCAACTTCAAGAAGCTTTTCCTCAATTTCCCCTTGAGGATAAGATGGCTCTTTTGGAGGGAGAATTGATAGAATTGGGGGAAGGCCTAGACCTCCTATTACTTGAGTATATGTAAGGCGCCAACATGGCACCAAGGGGAATAACTAACTCTCTATAACTAACTTTCTGAAAGTTCGTTACAGAAAGAAGGGGATAAATAGCAAGATAGAAAGCATTAAGGGTAGTTTTTGGGAAAATTAGAAGTGGTAACTTACTGATTCAGAAAATCAGTAGGAGAAATTGTAGTTCTTATCTCCTTGTAATTCTTCTCTTCAATCAATGAAATTAGGATTTAGGGTTTCCTAATCCTGAAATAGTTCATTCCATTCTTTCTAAAATTCTTCTTATTCTCTCTCTAATTTATTACCAGTTTTAACAAAAGACAAAAGACTTGGACCAAGTAAAATGCATTATAGATGAAGATGAAAAGACCTTGGTTGAAGGACAAAGATGGGCGGCCCACGCACAAGGCTCCCTTCAGTGGAACATGGGTTGGTAGATGTATCACAGCCTTACTACTACAAGCTGAGAGACTGTTTTCAGGATTTGAACTCATGACTTCATGGTTGAATGACAAAAATATTATATAGGATGTGTGAGCATATTAGACAAGATAAGATTATGAATAAATGCATCAGGGAGAAAGTTGTGATAACTCTTATTGTAGAAAATGCTAAAATCACATCTTAGGTGGTTTATGCATGTGTGGTGGAGACTAATAAAAACCCAACTAAGGAGAGTAGATCAAATAGAGGTTAGTCCAATTTTTAGAGGCAAAGAGAGGCCAAGAAAAAACATAAGCAAAATGATTAGGAAAGATTTAAAGATCAATGTTTTGTCAACAAACATGATTTATGATGTAGCACTATGGTGTCGTTCGATCCATGTAGCTGACCCCACCTAGTACAACTAAGGCTTCGTTGTTGCATTTTTACTATTCTCTTCTAACATAACAAATTCTTCTTTTATCAAAAAAAAATAAGATGGAAAAGGATGGTATTATATCCCTAAGCCTAGACAAAAGGCCCCTTTGTTTCTCCTCTCCTAATATTATGGTTGGAGTATTTATTAAAAGTGATTGGATATTAACAGGAAAAAAAGATGGCAAGAGCAACGACTTTAGGCATAAATATAAATCTATAAAATCAAATTATTTAGAATTGGACCTCCCAAGCGTTGAATCGCACGATTCAATGCTTTTCATGGTGAAAACCGTGTTGAAACGGGCAAAAAAACGAACCAGTGGCGGAGCGACGTGTTGGAGCTTCGAATCGCAGAATCCCTGCGCGTTTTCGAGTTGAGGAAGAAGACAGTTGTTTCAACCTAACTTCTGCATTTTCGGATTTGTTTTGACCCGGGTTCTGGCCCAACCCATTTTTAACCTAATTTTAAGTCCAGCCCGTTTTTTTTTAAAACTTAACCCTTACATCTTCAACCACCCAAATTGAAATCCTTCACCTCCAAATTCATAAACCCTTCACCTCCAAATTCATAAACCTTTCACCTCTTTTTATACCGCTGCTGCCACATGGGGGAACTCTGCATTTTATCAAAAATTCATTTGCCCATTTCTATAAAAATCATATTGCACTACTTCTTCATTCATCTCTTCTTCTCAAATAGTACATCAACAACAAGGTTGTCACCTCTTTCTATACCGTTGCTGCCACATGGGGGAACTCTGCATTTTATCAAAAATTCATTTGCCCATTTCTATAAAAATCATATTTCACTACTTCTTCATTCATCTCTTCTTCTCAAATAGTACATCAACAACAAGGTTGTGTTCTTTCACCCAGTATAATGTTAATTTGACTTTTGTTTTTTAACAATATAATGTTTTTTAATAGTAAGTGCTCTTTCAACCCCCTCTTATTAGTATTTTGGTGTGACTTTTGATTTGACAATATAACGTTAATTTGACTTATTATTTATGATTTTCTAAGTTCTTATCTATGTTATTATTTTAAGTGTATACATATATATATATGTGTGTCTTTTTTTAATGTAACTTTGTATTTTAAGTCGAGCTACGCTTCATGTTACACTCCACCGCTTCTACGATCCTACCCACCTTCCCGCTCCAAGGTTGACTCTACGCTTTAACAATCTTGGTGGTGGTAATTTATGTTCATTTTCACTCCAGCATTACAATGAATAAATACAAAGATGACAGGTCAAGAAATATATAGAAAGAGCTAGTACCTTGAGCTGAACAATGCCATCACGGATTTCCGTGAATGAAATTGTCTCATAAGTTTTCTGCATTTCGCTATCATCAAATTCAAGAACAGATGCTGCAAAAGAAAACAAAAGAAACGAGAATTCAAATAAAAGTAATACCAACATTGAGAACCTTCAATGTCAACCAGTTGACAAGGCATAATACATCATTCTAGTACCACAAGCTATTTCTCTCAAACTTCAAATCAGCAAAAGTATTCAAAGTAAGAAGCTGACGGGGAGTTCAAAACTTTGGCCAAACACAAAAGCCATGTCAAAACTCTAGAACTCAATCATAAGAAATCAAATTCACTTCAAATAAAATTAAAGATGCAACTAGAGCAAAAGAAAGAGAAATGGACAAAGACCACATTAGCTACATGGAAAAAAAATATGAAGGACCTTTCTCAAAGAACTTCCAGATATCATTCCATAATTGAGGTTCCTTAGAACCGGGAATTTCCACGTGATGAAATCTCTTCAACTCCATGGCTATTTTAGCAGCTATCTTCGACTCCCGAATATCTGCAATGGAGAAAAAGCATTAATGATGCCAATAAACAGGTTGTGGTTCTAGAGGTTTTCAAAACCACATGTGGTTGAATGAAAGCCAAATTTAGATTTGAAGCTCTATACAATGATCATTAGATATATAGCAAAGATGGAAATATTAGAATTATATAGTGTTGATTGAATAAAAAAGATGGGCATGATAACAAAGTATCATAATAATTTACTAATGATGAGAACTTCAGCTTAGAGCCATCTCTTGGTAAATAAATAGAAGCATTGCCATTGAGTCTAAAGTTTATGAAGGTGAGTTCAAAATTCCCACATTTATAGGCTAACTAACTGATTCTAACTGCTTCACTGGCTAGGCCTAACTAACAGACACCCATTCTTATTTTTCTCTTGTATACTTTCCTAACATGGCCTGTTCCTAACAATACTCCCCCTGAAACATTCACCTTGTCCTCAAGGTGAGGAGCAAGTGAGCTCTGAAAACCAAAATGCCCATGGTTCCACTGATTGAAACATGATGGCACAGCTGTAGATGAAATATACAAATTCCCCCAGGCTCCCATTCCCAGTGCACTGCACCTATGGGAGTAGATAAAATCTCCACAGTGTATCTGTTGCCCTTATTTTTACTAGAGATTGTAGAATGGAATGGGGCAGCTTCCCCTTGTAGCATTTGATCCTTGCCCTCCACTGTCAGTTGAATCGCTAAACCTTTGAAGTTGATCTAGATTTCTCCACTAAGACCTGACCAAATTAAGGTGGATTCCCTCTCACTATAACAGCCTTATCTGTAGTTTCTCGTCTTCCATTGATTTCTCCTAAATTTTGGATATGATGACCAACTGACACATCACTATTTTCCTCCTCCACCTCAATCTTCTTTCCCATATTATTGGCCTCAAGCATCACAGCTAGGCCCGTCTTGGTTTCTGTCTCAGGTTCTAAGATCTTTTCTTGGTTTGTAACTGGTTCAAAGATTTCTGGCAGCAACTGCTCCCGTTCATCTTCCCCTGCTGATTGCCTTAACTCTTAACCTCAATAGTAGTTTGTATAGGTTCTATATCTTCAAAGGCTGGAATATCTGGATCAGTGCCAGTCGGAAGTCCACCCACAAAAAGTTCTGTGAACATAACTCCCACCATTGTAACCACCATCACTGTCTCTCCATAGCCACCATTGTAGCATGGACCATTTCCTGATTAGTCACCCCAATCAGATCAAAATATATTTCTACTCGTCTCACTCATCCATTTGCATCTTCCCAAAAAAACAGTGGAATCTTCAATTTTTGCCATTTCTCCTCTCTTGTCTCAAATCTTGATTCCGATTTTGCTTCCGAGTCAGTTCGATCACCAATATAGCCATTGGTATTGTGTGATAGACTCCCACCATTTCTTTGAGCCTTACATTTCTTGTCCTTCTTGATCAACATCGAGTCACAAGATCACTGTCTAATACTTGCGCTCCAAGAACTCCAATATTGCATCCATTCTTGTGTGCACTACGTGAGTTCTGCCCAGGATCTGATTGCTCTGATACACTTTAAAGGGATGAAAAAAATATATCTGAATGGCTTGACTAGTTTGTCTACTGAACTTCTCTATTTATAATACAAGGATACAAGCATAAATCCTTTGACTTTAGAGAAAAAAATCAAAGAGATAATTACATAATCATCATATCCTAATCAATAACAGAATTGGATAATGATAACATCAATCTTAACAAATCTCAACACTCCTCCTCAAGTTGGTGAGTATATGTCTAATGCATCCAGCCTGTCACATATATGATATTCTAGGACCTCATAGAGATTGGTAAAAATATATGCTAATTGATCCTTAGAACTCACAAATGATATATTGATCTCTCCCTCAATGACAGTCAACCTCTATATGTTTTGTTTGTTAATATAATATATTTTGACATTGGCTTAGATATAAGTCATTTATATCTTGTACCCTTTTCTGCATATATTGTTGTGCCTATGGAAACACTAGCTTTCTCTTCTTTTTGATGAAGTCAGAAAGGGGAGAAAAGTTGAAGATTTGTATTTTCTGGATTTAATTTTTCAGGGTACATATTAAAAAATAAAGGAGGAGCATACAAGATAGGAGAATCATACTCAAGTCAACATGTCAAAATCATATCAAGTATGCAAAATCAGAAAACTTATCTTTGAAGAAGATCTTAGTTTGTCATTATCAAAAAGGGAGAGATTGTAAATGAGATACTTGTAACACCCATTTTCCTACCGTGAAAATAATATTACATACAAGATCGTTGAATACATTCTTGGTTAATTATAATTTATGTCTGAAAAATCAGATATATTTTTTTCTTTTAACGAACTTCATGTTTTCACTATCATTTCTATATTGTACTTGTAAGAAAATGAAGAAAAATAAGAAGAGAGAAGAGAAAGAGAGAGAACAGTTACTGTAACTAACTTTAGGTTAGTTATTTTCTGTTTTTGGAATCTTATTAGATGAGTGCTTACTCAATCCTATTTATAGGAGAATAGAGGCACATTAGGGCATAACTGTTTTGTACAATCAGTTTTGCCATCTGGCAATATTAACTATTATAATATACCCCCCTGAAAAAGGAACTCCCCTTTTTCTACAACAGCAAAGAAAAAGGCAACAATGATTTAGATACACTTATTAGTTAGGGACAAGGCATCTGTCACTCTAAGGGATTTTCTCATTGAAAGGAACTTGGATGTTGACAGAGGCTTTGTTAGGACATCTGCAGTTTGATGTTCTGATGGAATATGCTTTACTTGAAGAGCCTTTGATTGGATTCTGTCTCTTACAAAGAACAGGTCCAGTTCAATGTGCTTTGTCCTGTTGTGAGGGACAGGGTTGTGAGCCATGGCAATAGTGCTAAGGTTATCACAGAGAACCAGAGGAGTTTGATATTTGTATTGTAACTCTGAGAAAAGAGATTCAATCCAGATCACTTCTTGAGTAGCCAGAGCCAAGCTTCTGTACTCAGCCTCTGTACTAGACCTGGAAATGGTTTGTTGCTTCTTTGACCACCAAGTGACAATATTTGGTCCAACAAAGATGCAAGCTCCTGAGATGGATTTTCTGTCATCAAGGTCTGAGGCCCAATCAGCATCACAGCAAGCCATGATAGGAATAGGAGTAGAAGAAACAGCAGGCTTGATGTGTAGACCTAAGGAGGATGACCCTTGTAAATATCTCAGGATTCTCTTCACTGCACTCCAGTGCTGAAGCAGGGGTTTGCTCATGAATTGGCAGACTTTATTTACACTGAATGCTAGATCTGGTCTAGTTACAGTAGCATACTGCAGAGCACCTACAATAGACCTGTATAGAGTAGGATCTTCAAACTGTTCTGAACCAGACTTGGTTAATTTGCAGGAAGTTCCCATAGGTGTAGGAGTAGATTTGGCAGTGTTCATATTAGCCCTTAGTAGAAGGTCTCTGATATATTTGGATTGAGAGAGAAAAAGGGAACCATCAGTGAGGTGTTTAACTTCTATTCCAAGAAAGTAGTCAAGAGAGCCAAGCTTTTTGAGAGCAAAACTATTGCTGAGTTTGTCAATAACTCTGTGAACTTGAGAGGTAGAGGATCTAGTGACTATAATGTCATCAACATAAACCAGAACAAACACCTTGTATGTAGGAGTAATTTGAATAAACAGAGAATTATCACATTTGCTGATATGAAAACCAAGTTGAGCTAAAGTACCTTTTAGTTTTTCAAACCACTGTCTAGGTGCTTGTTTCAGACCATATAGGGCTTTGTGAAGCTTGCACACGAAAATGAAGAAAAATAAGAAGAGAGAAGAGAAAGAGAGAGAACAGTTACTGTAACTAACTTTAGGTTAGTTATTTTCTGTTTTTAGAATCTTATTAGATGAGTGCTTACTCAATCCTATTTATAGGAGAATAGAGGCACATTAGGGCATAACTGTTTTGTACAATCAGTTTTGCCATCTGGCAATATTAAC
>NC_032022.1:5909622-5910516 GCF_001865875.1 Lupinus angustifolius
ATATAAACCTCTTCTTCTAACACACCATTGAGAAAGGCATTATTAATGTCTAGTTGCTCTAGAGGCCATTTGTAAGTCACAGCTAAGGTGAGAAGGATTCTGATGGTAATAGGTTTCACAACTGGTGAAAATGTTTCAGTGAGATCAACCCCTGGTTTTTGATGAAACCCTTTTGCCACAAGCCTAGCTTTGTACCTGTTGACACTACCATCAGCATTTTCTTTTACTCTAAAAACCCATTTGCAACCAATAGCATGTTTATGAGGAGGTAGGGGACCCAAAGACCAAGTTCCTAGTTTAATGAGAGCATCAAACTCAAGTTGCATAGCTTGTAACCAAACTGGATCAGCAATAGCTTCCTTAACACTTGTGGGTTCTGTGTGAACTAGAAGAGCTCTAAGCACTTCTCTTGGAACTATAGATTTGTCAATTCCAGATTTGGATCTAGTGACCATAGGATGAGTAGGAGCCATAGTAGTAACACCTTGAGAGAATATAGAAGAATTAGTAGTATGCTGACTAGGGGAGGGAACAATGGTAGTGGGATTGGACATATGAGTGTTGATAGGGGAGTGATGTTGACTGTTTGACTGTTCTGTGGTATTATGACTATTTGAGGCAATGTGAGAGTTAGTGGATGATGATTGAGGGGTCATTGATGACTGAAGGTGAAGACTTGATTCTGTGACACATGGGATAAGTTTGTGTATGTGAGTAGGAGGGGATTTGAATGACTCAAAATTGATTTTTGTATTAGAAGTAGGAGAGGAATCAGTAGTGACATAGGGAAAATGTTGCTCATTAAAGATCACATCCTTAGAAATGTATAGTCTACCCTCTTTTGACAAGCACTTATACCCTTTATGTGTAGTAGAATAGCCTAAAAATGTACAC
>NC_032022.1:5910616-5928073 GCF_001865875.1 Lupinus angustifolius
AGTCTCTACTATATGGCGATGTTTTCTTTCTATAGTGCCCTGTTGATGATGAGTATGAGGACAGGAGATTCTATGGTTCACCNTCACCCCTAGAGACCTAAGAAAATTCGTGAAAGGTCTAAACTCACCACCCCAGTCACTTTGGACAGCTTTGATATTACCTTGAAATTGAGTTTTAACCATTGTGATAAAGTGCTGAAACATATACAAGGTGTCTGATTTTTGTTTGAGTAGGTAAATCCAAGTGTATCTGCTATGGGCATCTACTATAGACAAGTAATACCTAAAGCCAGATTTAGAGTATATGGGAGATGGTCCCCACAAATCAACATATAACAAGTCAAAAGGTGTAGCATATACATTTATGGATGATGAAGAGTGAACTTTATGAGCTTTAGCACAACAACAAGCTGAACAAAAATCTGAGGCAATTTTATTTGAGCAAGGTATATTACAATTTTTCAAGACATTGTGAACAATTGCCTCATGGGCATGACCTAGTCTATGATGCCATAACAGAAATGAACTAGGTGTAATATGACTAGTAGTAGAAATTAAAACAGAAGCTTGAGATGTAGTAGGAGATATATGTGATTTCTTGGAGACAGGCTTGGGAATAAGATTGGAGAAGGCATAGAGGCCCTCTGAAGTGAGAGTCCCTTGAAGGAGAACCTCATCAGAACCCTGTGATTTGACAACACAATAGTTAGGGTGGAACTCAAAATAACATGAGTTGTCTTTTGCAAACTGAGATACACTCATTAGATTTTTGGTTATTGTTGGAACAAGCAATAGGTTTTGTAAAGATAAAGAAGTAGTGAAATTTGTAGAATGAAAATAGGTGTTACCACTACTTGTGATAGGAGCTTTGGCTCCATTACCCATATAGATCTGGTCTGGTCCAAAATGTTCAGTAGGCTCATGTAGCAAGGATGGATCTGATGTAAGATGATTTGTAGCACCAGAGTCAGGATACCACATTGAAGATCTAGAATCTTGACTGCCAGTTTCAGCATTCATAGCATAGCTTGGACCTTGATGGTGATGAGCATAAGGAGGCAAAGATGAATGTCCTCTGTAGAAATTTCCAGACTGTGCATTAGTATAGCCTTGACCAAAACCTTGATGAACCACAGGTGAGTATGATCTGGTCATTGGTCCAGAAGAGTAGGATCCATATGGAGTAGATGGCCTTGAATACATGTTTGAAGTTGGAGCTCCATACTGATTTTGATGTTGATACTGTCCATAGAAGTGAGAAGGTGTTAATGTGCCATGATGACTATCATATGGAGCATAGTAACACCATGAGACATCATGTCCTGGTTTCCTGCAATAGTCACAAAAGAAGCTGCCAGGACGAGTGAAATTTCTACCAGAACGAAAACCACGTCCACCATGTTTTCCAGAACGTCCACCTCGAGTCTGAGTGTAGAAACCAGACTGAAAATTGCCTGAAGGTCTTGGTAAGATACCAGAGTAGTGTGGAGAATGAGGATGAACAGTAGGAGATGGCATGGATACAGAGAGGGGGGGTTGAGGTGGAGATTGAGCAACTATATTTGCTGAGAGAGCATCAGACACAGACTGGTTTTTGTTCTTGGCTAATCTTGATTCAAAAGTTAGTAAAAATTGTTCCAATTCATGAATTGAGGGAGAATTAACTTGGCTTTCAACAGATGTAATAACATTCTGAAAATCTTCATTTAAACCATCCAGAATACAATCAACATTTTCTTCAAGAGATATTGGTGTTCCAATTGAAATTAGAGAATCAGTTAAGGATTTCACCTTAGAGAAAAATTCAGAGATAGTCATGGAACCTTGAGAGAGACCTAAGCTGAGTTCGTAATTGACGACTTCTAGCTTTTGTATGTGAGTTACAAAAAGCATGTAAGTCACTCCATAACTGCCAGGAGTGAACACATCCAACTACTCGTGGATGAAGAGCTTCTGAAATTGAATTGAGGAGCCACAAAAATACTGCTTGATCTTGTTCTTCCCATGCTAAGTAGCCAGGATTCACCTGATGTGTGTTACGATCTGAATCAGATAGAAATCGTTGAGGAACATCACTGGAATGAATAAATCGTAGAGCACGATTTGATTTCAAGACTGCAAGCACGAATTGGCTCCATGTGAGGTAGTTATGTTCAGTGAGCTTTGTATTTGGTATTTGAAGAGAAAGAGTTGAAGGTTGAGCACGAAGAGGTGTGGCAGCAGAAGACGAGAGAGGAGGAGATGAAGCTTCGTGAGGAGGATCGTTAATGGCGTTGGCCATTGGTGATGATACCATGTAAGAAAATGAAGAAAAATAAGAAGAGAGAAGAGAAAGAGAGAGAACAGTTACTGTAACTAACTTTAGGTTAGTTATTTTCTGTTTTTGGAATCTTATTAGATGAGTGCTTACTCAATCCTATTTATAGGAGAATAGAGGCACATTAGGGCATAACTGTTTTGTACAATCAGTTTTGCCATCTGGCAATATTAACTATTCTAATAGTACTATATAACCGATCATCCAAACAACACGTAAACATATACTCATACAACAACATCACTGTCCAATTCCCAAGTACATAGTCCAGATGTCCAAAACATAATTAGGCACACACTAGTACAAATTATATATATATATATACATACAACACAAAAGACTCTATGATTGGGTGTGCACTAAAACCACCATCAACAACAAAACACTAATAGTATAGCCATACATCAAAATGGTCGTTATAGCACTAACGAGGTGTCCACCTCCTACCACCCTCCCACACTAACCTCCTCTTAGTCTTCCTCCAGTTCCTACTCATCACTGGAAATAAATATAACACCATCTCAACATGTGGGGAGAATATATCGGAGAGAGGGGATAATTGCGTCCTCTTTCCTCGAACCCGCGTATCAGCTTCACCAGTGGGAGTATTCCCTCGCACTCTGTGGGAAAGAGACCCTGCAATGTACTCGAGGATACCTCTTACATGAGAGGTGGATGGATCCGAGTGAGTACTCGAAGGTGAAGTACACCAAGGACATGTACAAGTCTTCACCCCAAAATGACCAGAGGGCCATTGGCCCAAGTCAATGTTGGCCAGAAGATGGCTCACCAATGGAGCAGTAGTGATGAAAAGAACCAAAAGGAAGTCTAAGAGGACGAGTAGAGGGAATAGAATCAAACCTGACTATAGGTGATGGAGATCTCCCTCATAGAGTTGTTTGGTTATTACAAATAAGCTTCATACATTCAACATTGCAATACTTTAACTCTGAGAGAAGATGTTTGAGTCATGCAATTTCTCTTGCAGTATGGGTCATGGCTCTATATTCTATCTATGCACTTGACCTAGCAACAACATTCTACTTCTTACTCTCCCGAGGACAAAATAATCAGGAGTTGATTTCCTATCATTCGAATATCCAGCTCAATCTGCATCAGAGTATGTAAGGATATCAATATGACCTTTGTTCTCAGACCAATCCTCTTGTGGGAGACCCTTTAATGTATCTTAAGATTCGAACCACTGCATCTGAATGGTTGTTAAGAGGTGAATTAAGAAACTGGCTCAAAAAATTACAGCAAAAGATATATCTAGTCTAGTCATGGTTAGATGGTTCAACTCACCTGCAAGTCTTCGGTATCTCCCATATGGCTCCCCTTAGTCCGACACAAGTTTAACATTAGGATCCCTTAGAGTATCAACAAGTTTACAGTCTAACATTCATGTCTCTTTCAAAATATCTAGAGCATACATCTTCTGGGATATGACAATACCTGATCATGACTGAGCTACCTCAATTCCAAGATAATAGTATAAAGGCCCTAAGTCTTTTGTCTGGAAATGTTAGAATAAATGTTGCTTGAGACGTTTAATGCCATAATGATTATTGTTAGTAATGGCAATGTCATCGACATAAACAAGAAGACAAATGCATTGACCAGAGGAGGAATGCTAATAGAACACATGGTGGTCTTTTTCACTACGAATCACACAATTGTTGGAGAGCGGAGCTGAACCCGTTGAACCACGCTCGAGGAGACTGTTTAAGGCCATATAAGGACTTATGAAGTTGCAGACAAATCCACGAGACTACCTTTGAGCAACAAAACTAGGTAATTGTTCCATATAAACTTCTACTAGATCACCATGAAGAAAGGCATTTGTTGATGTCCAAATGACGCAACGACCTTGCACGCATGGCTACCGTAGAGAGAAAGATACGAACAAAGGCCATTTTGGCAACCGGGGAGAATGGCTCACCATAATCAAGACCAAATTGTTGAGTATAGCCTATAGCTACCAATGAAGCTAGGTTATTTTATCAGGCCCATAGGATGTGAGCTCTGATACCAACTTCAAAGGGATGAAAAATATATTTGAATGACTTGAGTAGTTTGTGTACTTCTCTATTTATAATACAAATATACAAGCATAAATCCCTTGACTTCGGAAAAGAATTAAGGAGATAATTACATAATCATAACCTAATTAATAACATAATATATCTGAATCAATAACAATTGGATAATGACAACATCAATCAACAGATACCAATTGTACGAATTGGACCAAAATGAATGGAAAATGTGTATTTATTGATATGTAAAATGAAAATTGGATTGTCACGAGATATACAACACCAAAGAATTACAAAGCTCTCTTTCTCTCTACTCTTGGCATTCTGAGAGACCTGAACTATCTCTAACTTCCTTTCTTTTCCCATACAAATGATAAAGATTACCCTCCCTCTAAATCTGTCAATCTTATTTATAGATTAACTTGACTAACTAACTAATTCTAACTATTTCAGTAACTAGGCCTCCCAGAGGACAATTCCTATTTCTTCTGTTATATACTGTCCTAATAGAGTAAGAAGTAGAATGTAGCATTTATGGGAATCATATGGGGACGAGTATTGTAGTGAGTTCCTGATGTAAACCCTCCTAGGGCAGCCTTTGATTCCAAGGGCAAGATAAGTCATGATGGTCCTACAACTAGGGCCAAAGCCAAGGCAGGGATCCTTAAAGTCTCAAAGGACACAATTGACCCAAGAGAGGGTATGTGAGGAGGACATTTATGTCCTTAGGTCACTTTATACTTAGGTTTATTTTATTTTCATTGATTCAAATAAATGAGATTGCATTCTCATATAGTCTTAGGTTTATTTTCATCAAGTATTTCTTAATATTTAATTCATGTAATATGGGTTGGGAATTATTTGTAACATTGGTCCATATTCATGACCAAGTAGTTTACTTAGGTTCAAGGGTAAGCCTTTCACGTGGCTAGGGCAAATGGAAGTCAATGCATGATCATTTCAAGGAAGGAGGCACGTAAGGAACTCTATCTATAAGGACAAACAAGGAGATAAGGCAATTCAGCTAACACTTTATCTCTAAGGCAAACAAGGAGATAAGGCATGGAGGGAAAACGAATTTAAAAGAAGATAGGTTTGTTTTAGCAATTTGAATTTGAATTTGAATTTGAATTTGGATTTGAAAGAAGATAGATTTGAATTTGAATTCAAGGGTATATGGCACACGTTTTCAAACTTGGAGATAAAGAGAAGATTATATGAAGATTAAAGAGAGATTAATCAATCTCCCAAAGATGCACACGGCTAGAAACAAGGAAAGAGGATAGGAAGCTCAATCTTTTAAGGTGCACAAGGCTATAAAATAGGGAATCCTAATCTCATCTCCAACCAACAACAAATCAGATTGGATTCAAATTAAATATGATTAGTTCCTCAAGATGAAGTCAAATTGATCAAGTCTCTTCCTTCTCCTCAACAAATTCGGCCAACCATCTACCAAAACCGAATTACACTCAAGACTAAGTCAAACAAGCAATTCAGCTCAACCAATTGATATTACTTAGGATTTTATTTCTATGTTTATTAGAAGATAATTTGATTTCTATCTTCAATTTTATCTATTCAGCCAAGGCAACTTTGCCTATTTATATTTTGATCAAATCATTAATAAAGTTAAGTTGAATTTTGAGTTAAACCTTTGTGTTTTTGTTTAGTTGAGAGCTCTCCTAAACCTAGGTTATTGTTCTCATCAAGTTCCTTGTTGGAGACTGTAACTTACATTGGATTGGTATCAGTAAGGAACTCACTATAATACTCGTTCCCATATGATTCCCATAAATGCTACATTATTTCTAAGAAAACTTCCATAAATGCTATGTAAATGTATAATACATTTATTACTAGATAGATATATTCAATGTTTAGAGATATGTAAGTTTCTAACCAATTTATCAAGAAAATTCAAAAGAAGGCAATTGAACAAAATCTTTTAGCACTTATCAACATGACATTGTCACTCCTGTTGTAAACATGATTTTCTTCCCATTTGTACCTGATGGAGTTAGAGTATGTGCATCTATGAATGATTGCACCATGCCGTTTCCAAATATTCCAAGCCACTTAGCGCCAAATCCTGCAGCTGAGAGGTATTTGACAGCCTAAACACCAAATTTGACAAGCAATTACAAGGTGGAAGCTTCAAGTAAACTACGGAGTACATAACAACTAATCTAACTTGCAGTAGTCTGCAGATAGTTTCGAGAATAAATAAAAATGCACAGTTAGAATAGAATTCATATTTTTCTTTGATCACAACATCTCTGTGAAACTCTACAGAGGAATATAAGTGCAAATTTTGTACAAATACAAAAAAAAAAATATATTTCATCTTCTTTTTGTATGTGTGGTGAGAGGGACAAAATTTAGAACCACTACTCCCATACAGGATTTATGTTATAATGTTACTGGAAGATGAGGAGGTTGCCTATCCCTACCTAATATTTAGTTTTTTTGGATTTGACCTTCTCTCAAGCATGCATAAGAGAATTTTAAATTATAATTCCCAAAAACTTAAACTTCTGGGACGTTTATATGCAGCACCTCCTAACCTAGAAATCACATCATCAACAACAAGAACCAAATCTTAGTCCCACTAGATGGGTAACCTAGAAATCACATAATTTCCTAAAATCTTTATATTCCTTCCTATAGCACTATAGCAGCTTATAAAAGGGAGGGGAAATATACATAGAATAGAGGAATGAATTATTGTATTGCCAAAGTTAGTTGATCTTAATTGAAGCTTAATACAGCTCTCAATATGAAATATTCAAATTCAACTTGCAATGTTAAGTTAATGAAAAAAAACAGCATAAGTACCTTCCTGTTATGATTTATAAATATATTACTAAGGGCACTGCAACAAGCATATGTTTAGCTTAACAATCATGTGACTTTCAATTATTCATCAGCTAGAGAACAACATTTTCAGGAATCAAAAAACAAAAATAAATAAACTAACAAAGATGGAAACACCAATGGAAGATGAACCACAATATTTGACTCAGAAATCATTCAGAAGCATTCAGTGACTAAGCTAGTTGGGGGTGTAATCAAGCAGAGTACAGCATCTAACCTGCAATTCCCGATGACGATCAATAATGTATTCCGTATTCGGTCCATACAATCTGATGGTTATAGTATCATCAATACAGTTTTCTTGTTTAACTGAAACCTTGAGTACTGACAGATAATGATAAACTTATAGTTAGGGTCTACATCAACAACTAAAGGGTACAAATGAATGAGAAGTAACTAAGAAATTATTACATGGTTATTAGCAAAGTAAGCCATTCAACAGATGAAGCCATTCAGCTTATGAAAATCAATCATGTGAGTAACAAGAAATTACTCACGCAAATTTGTAATGCCTCCAGAAATTTTCTCAACTTGAAAGCAAGAATCATCCAAATTTGACCACGAATTGAAAATATCCTTGCACAACTTACTGCATGGAATCACAATAAAATAGTATGAAAACAACATAATTTGAAGAAAGTAACATTCAATTGCAAAACAAAACAAACAATCAAACAATTCAATACCAAAAGATACTTTACACCACTAACACAATCCAATTCAAAACCCTTCCGTTTCCCCAAAAAACCAAACACTAAAAAATACAGAAGGAAATCCAAATCCAAATCAAAAGGAATTGAATCGTTCCTGAAAATCTGGAATCACCAAATCCGAGTTTCCCTCGGCCAAAATCCTCATAATCACACATTTTTCCAGCAAAATAACGCAACAAAAAAGACAACACAACAAAAAACAACAGAAGCAAAGCTTATAATAATTGAAAATGACAAAACCAAAGCAATTTAATTAAGGTCCATTTTCGAGTTGAGTTTTAGAGGAGAATCCAGAGAATTGAAAGGTCTGGGAGCATGAAATACATGACTCCGACCTTTCTTTTCATTCACCTCGAAAACTCAACTCGAAACAGACCGGAAAAAAAAGGTTATAAATGGAATTAACTACTAACATGATAAGAGGTTGCATATGAGGAAATGAAAGGGATGGATCAATAGTAAGATGTGACGCATGAATCTGTGAGGCATAATCTTTACGAGCTTGTTCTGCTATTTCAACGGGATTCCAGATCTTAACCTCTGCACCCATTTGAAATGAGAGGAAAAAAAAGAAGTGAAGTTTGTATTAAGATTTTTATTTATCTAAGTTTGAAGAGAGATAGAGATAGATAGAGATAAATGCATAGATTGGAAATGATAATGGTTGCTAAGTATGTATGGTATCATTTGTTTTTGATGCTTTGAAATAGAACGGTATCTTTGTGGCTTTGTAATTTTTGTAAGAGAAGAAGACTAATAATAATATTTATATGGGTACCACACTATTCCACGTGTAATAATTACTTAACATTCATGTAATGCGTTTGTGACACGCTTTTCTCAATTTTTGTTTAGATGTTTAGAGGAATCTGAGCTTTTCAAAGTTTAGTTTTTAGGAATAAATAAAAGAATGATTGTGATGAGATCTCGCAGAAAGTGATAACATGCTTTCAATGAATTTATATTCTTATGGGGAGGTGGAGGTGGAAATTTGAGTTACCAAATCTGGTTTGGGTTGGTCAGGTTTAGGTTAGGGCCACAACTTGATTGGTAAAAAAAAACTGCTTATTTATTCGACTATTAATTGGTTGACAGGTCAATTGTTTAATATGATCATGTGGGCATTTTATGTGACAAGAGGGGCCAAGTCCTAAGCCAAACGGGTTTGGGCCTTGTTGGACTTGATGAAAATGATCCTAGGCTTAGTAATTGTTAGATAAAAGATCTTAGTTCTTTTAAAATAAGTTTAAAATTATAGTTATGTTTGATAGCTCAACTCAGTGTTATTAAAACTGTATCGGTTATTAAACTGATCAAGATATTGGTACAGTGGTATAATGGTTTACCAATAATTTAGTAATTAAACTGTATGTCGGTTAAACTGGATATATATGTTTTTATATATATATAAACCTATAATACGGTAGATAATATACTAACAATATATAAAATTTGTGTAATATAAGTATATACATTTTTCTCATATTTAAATTTTTTTACACTATTACTACTAGTGTGTACAGACACTTCGTGTCTGCCGGCGAATATTGTGTGATACTACGTATTCAATTTTTATATATTTCATTTTTGTGAATTAAAATGTATTTGTTGTGTTTGGTGTACTTTATATTATTTTTTGTGTGTTTATGATAATGTTTAATTTAAGGTGAGATATGTGGTTAATTAATATATTGGTGGTAGTTGCTTAGGATTATATAGTTTTTCTGTAAAAATTAAATAATGTTAAGGGCAATATAGGAAATGAAAATTACACCATAAGGGAAGTTATTTCAAGTTTTGGCTTTATATATAGTATAGATATATAATATATACACATTTTTATTTTATATCATTTATTGATTTCTTAAAATGTGTGGATAACTTGGGTAAAAAAAAAGGTAATATTGTAATATGATAACATTGTTTTTCCACCAATTTCATCAAAATCAAATCAAACTCAATCTACAATCTAATCTCTATCAAAATAAAATTGAGAAAATAACAAAAAATCAACCTACTCTGATTGCAATCATCCACTTGTCAAACACAATACTTTTCTCTCTCACTTTATTCTTCCCCCACTATCTCTCTCCCTTCTCTTTCTTACTTTCTTTTATTTTTTCCCTACAACCTCTTTCCCTTCTCTCTCTCACTTATTTCTTCTCCCTCTCACTTTTTTCTTTCCCTTATCTCTTTCTCACGTTTTCTTCTTCCTCTCTCTCTCCAGATTCTTCAAAAAAGTTGGTTCAATGTCTAGGTTGGATCCTTTTCTTAATGCAACAACTAGCCGATTTAGTGTCAACTCGGCCGGTTCACCAGTTTTGAAAAATACTAGCCAGTTTTGGTCGGTTTCCACCAAATTTAGTGCATACTCAGTACAACAATCATCCCGTACCGGTAAGGGGTTCAGTTTATTAGTTTTCCAGTTGAACTGGCTAATAGGTACGATTTTATCAATACTGGCTCAACTAGAATATAAATTCAGTTTTTATTTATGAAAAAATTAACAAAAAATGATATATCTCTTTTATCATGACTTGTTTTTTTATTGCTTATTTTTTCACACCAAGTTAACTTCTGATTTTACCCCTAAATTTTCAAAAACACTTTCTATCTTTTTTGGATTGATCTCTCTTTGAATTTGCTTATGGTTTTTTATATTGGTTTTTACCCTTTGTGAGGAGGTATCAAAAATTAACAAATTTTGTAAAAATATATATGATGTTAAATATTAAAAAATATATACTTTAAAAATAGTATCAAAATAATTATAACATAAACAAATAACTTCATACATTTTTTGTAATTTACATTATAAACAAATATTTATTTTCTCTATTAACCAAATAAAACATATTAGCTTATATTTAGTTTTTAATTAAGGTATTTAAACATAAACAATAAATTACAACTTATGAATTAAATATATGGTGTAGATTATCTTATTTTATTTGGAACTCCTTAACAACTTAACATTCTTCTTCTAATGAAAAAAGAAAGTAATAAGTGGTACAACTTTTTAAAGAATATTCATTTTATAGAGTAGTTTAATTTGGCCATTGCATTAAGAGAAGAGTTTAAAATCTACATATTGTCTATGTAAAGTTTTTTACATTGTCAATACATCATCAACTATTGAGTTGTATTACTTTTATTTGAGAATCAATTATAATTAATATATAAATGATGAATTATTTGCTGGTAGTATAAAAAACATTTGCACGGTTAGTATATATATTTAATCAATAAGAGAAAGGAATGTGAAATTATGAAGGAAAATGAGATATAGAGAGAGCAAAGTCGCCTACAAAGTGAATGTCATTACTTGGCTCCAATTAGCCACAACCGAGAAGTCAAAGACCGAAATATAATTGTTGTCTTATAAAGTCTCTCCATATATAATAAGTTGTATTGGTTATAAATATACTTAATTAATAAACTTTAAACTTAAATACATTTTTCAACTAATTATATCAAACGACATATATAGTAGTACATTTTTTCGTACAAAAAAAAACTTGAGACAACAAATCTGATCCCATAAATTAAGGCACAAACAAATTTTTTGTTTGTATTTTTATTGTTTAACAAGTTTTAAGTTTTTGATGCTACCAAGGGTATCCCCTCACTTTTTTGGGTAATGAACTAATTTATTTCGGGATTTGTGGCTGCCCCTACCAACAAGTGTCGCTCCCAAGAACAAGTTTTAATTGGTTGAATTGTTAGAAATTTTGAGCCACATTTGTAGTACTTAAATACATTAAAATCATTATTTTAATCTTCTAAATTCAAGTAAGGTTTTTGGTTATTGACGTAATTGTCATGTAAATCATTATGTAGATATCAAATATTTTTTTCTATTTTTATGATCATAAAAAATAGATATAAGAAAAGTATGAATGGTGATGATTTTTCATCAAGGAGCATGCATTTATTATAAATAAAATTTTATGGTTCCCTTCAAAAGTTTAATTGCAGCACTAATGCAATAGTGTTGGGAACAAGACCTATGTTATAGTTTTATGAAGGTTATTTACCGTACTAAAAAGAGAAGTACATTAAAAGCAAATAAAAACAATATTATGGAATCCTTAAATCCATTAAATATAATAATATGACACTTCTCTTCTTAAAATCAAGAGTAAAATTAACAATTTCCTTCTTTAGTATGAGAAATGAGTCTGATAAATTAAAATTATAATAAAAAAACTATGTGCATTGGATTTGGGAACACCAAATTTGAATGGCCCAAAAACTTAACAAAAATGATTATTAACAAAAAAAATGTTTTTCATGATATGATGAAAACGAAAATACATAATAAAAGTAAATTAATATGGTAAAAGGTTTTAATCAGGTTTGACTTAAAAAAATAATAATATTAAAAGAAATATTTGATTTTGAAAAAAATAATTGGAGGAAGAAGATAATTTCATATTTAAAAATTGTTTAAATGACCTAATTAATATTTATTGGTCAAATACAACTTCAAACAACTATCCTCCCAATTGTTTTTTCTTTTACATATAAAAATAATAATAAAGTAATTAAATATCACTCAATAATGGTGGAATAGAACTTTCCCACCAAATTTTGTTTTCTTTTTAAATAAAAAAATAAGAAAGATTTTAAGTGACTTAATTGTTACTTATTAGTCTAATAATAGAGATACTCCATTATTAAAAAATAAACATGTGTGTTTCCCCTTTGATTTTCTTTTTTAATTAAATAAAAATAATTCTAGTAATTTTTTGTGATATTATAAAAATTAAATAATTATTGTTACTTACATATGAGTAATGAAATAGTTTTTGGGATTTTTATAAGACCATCATTAAATTTTTACCAAAAAAGAGCATTTCAAATGTTTTTTTATTTTAAATTGGAATCGATATGAGTATCAAAATAATATTCTACGACTTTATAAAATTATTAAGATATCTTATAAATATTTGTGAAGCAATCTTAGAACCATTATTCAAATTATTTGGCTCTGAATAAAAAAAAATGATTAAAACCATAATGAGAAGGATTCCTTTTTATTTTAAACATGTGTCTAAAATCTCCTCTAAACTGATGTCTTAAATATATGATAAAAAGAACTAGAAAAAAAGGCACACTAAAATAGTCAAACACAGAGAGAAACAAAAACAAAAACATCAAAAATATTGTACGACAGAAAAAAAGAAGAAAATTATTTGTGCCATGTTGACATCAGCACCACCTTCCTTCTTCCTGAAGTCTGATTTGTGTCACTGCCATACGTCAGGCTTACATCACCGCCGCAATCTCAACAAGATTGCCACACACCCCTACATACCGCAACCCATGAGTTTTCGTGAGCGATGTAATGACTAGAGTCTCAGATTTCTGTGTGTTGAATCCAATTTTCCAATTTGGAATTTTGTACTTACATGTTTTATCATTTACACTCATTATTTCATTTATTATTTTATATCAATAATAATTAGTAAAAGGTACATTATTTGATTTATGTAATTAAATTGTAATCATAATTAATAACATTAAAATAATAAAACAGTAGCAAAAAATCTTTGATTAACATATATTTTATTTAAAAAATCATAATTAATAAAGGTATTTGTTTTATAAATTATTTTCATACGGTAGTTTATTACAAATTCTTTATTAATTAAATATTTAATTTCTGGAATTAAATAAAGATGGAGTAGGGTCGTAGCATCACTTCTCATCTTTAGTTCATCTTTGAATGATCGTGTTATAAAACTTCTAGACATTTAATTTAATTCCCCCAAAAAAATAGTTGCAAATAAGAACTATTTCTTTTAATAAATAATTGGTAACAATAATTGCAATAACGATTTTTTTCTAGTATATAATGAGTACCAAATTTAAATCAATATTGTTTCGTTAATTAATTCAAAATATAAAAATAACAATTACACCTAGGAAAATGAAGTGTCAGAAAGGTTTGCTTCTTTTCCTCAACTCATCTTGTGGATTGTCACGCTACACCACTTCTACTCCCTAATTAACATTCCTAACTAACAATAACTTTTTTACCAAAGAACTAAGTAGTATTGATTATTTATTGCTCATATGGATATGTATGAGAAATATAGATAATCTTGTCAGACACAAAAATAAAATAAACAAATTTTGCCCTTTTTCAATAATTAATTAAGTAATCAAACAAACTTTAAGGCATAAAACAGTCCATGCAATTTAGTAAGAGTGTAGTCTAGAAAGGGCGGATGAGATACTAATATTTTCTTAATTTGTATCTAACTGAATTTCAAATTCAAAGAAGAGTATATTCCTTAAAGTGCATATAAATAGGGTTTTCTACATTTTAACTGTAAAAATATAGTGGTGACTTCAAAGTAGTTATATAACGAATGTTCAACTGAATATTAGAGTGTGATAATTGGCGAATCCATTGTTGAACTTTTTAAGAGAGTTAGACACGTAATCATTAACTACATGGACAATTATACCTTTAGTTATTTGAATTCTTTTTCACAAAAGAACATCTACATTAATAAATTCTATGTTTATTATTACAACTTTTGGTGGTGGTTCTATTTACATTCACATGCTTCCTAACAAAGTACAATACACTAGTGTTTTGCGAACACATGCCATATATCCGGGTATTAGTGATATATTTTAGGATAGAAGAGATATTCATCTTGTCGATCATGACTCTCATTGTATTGATGGGGTGAACCACTCAGATTCACTACAAAAAAAATATATTGTTAGCCACGGTTATAACCGTGGCTATTTTACCAAAAAACCGTGGCAAAATACACTAGCCACGGTTTCCTCGACCCTAGCAATCCCTAGCAATAAGTGGCGTTGCAAAAATTTAGCCACAGTCAATGTATGATATAGCTACATCTATGAGAAGTGTGGTAACATTTCCTTAACCACGGTTCAACCGTGGCTAATGTGAACCACACCCGTGGCTAGTTTATACCATTACTTTAACCACAGTTTAATCGTGGCTAATTATTTATTAAGTTATTTTCACATATATTCCTCTCATAATCCTCTCTAACAATCATTATATTACATAAGCATTAATACTATGAAATTGGACCCAATATCTCAAATCATCATCACCTTCATCTTAAAATAATTCCAAATACATAAACATGAATAAGCTCACATAATATGTATCACTCAAACCAATTGTTGAAACATTCCAAATTTGGTTAAAAAGTGCATTAATATTTCTATAGTAAAAATTTCACGCATAATCACATGAAACTTCTAGTCTTGCCCACTTGATCACTTCAGCATCACCATGAAGGAGTTTTGAGATCTATGGTCCAATGAAAAATATACGAGATTAAAAATACAATAATGAATGAATGATTTATAAAATAAAAGATTGTCTGAGCTATAAATTTAGTATGCAGATGCATCATTTACCAATGTAGTGAGTTAGGAGCTTGAGCTCGTCTCTCATTTCTAGCCCCATGATATTTGGGTTTTCCTTCTCTTGAGGTGGGGATGCAATTTGAGGATCTTGTAGGAATTCTAGAGCTTATTAAGGAGTTCACTATACCATAGAACTCTATCATAGGATATTGATCTTCTAGATATAAGAAAAACCTTGTATGTAATACCTAATGCAAACCACGAGAAGCATATGTATTAATTATCATGCCATAAGCGGTGACTCATGTCCCTTAAATAAAGTGACTCAAGTGTCACTCCAAGCCCAAGTGGTATAAGATATCATTGCATATTGATATATTTATACGATAAGTACATCTTACTTGTGTGAACACTCAATTTTGTTTGACCTATATTTATAAAATCTAAGAAAATATTTTTTCTCCCTCTTATTCAAAATAGCAAAAGTAAATAGTGCATTTTTAGACCGTGACGTATCTAGGATATGAAGACAGAGTGTGCGATATTGGTTAAAAATTAAAATAATAAATATCATTATATATAAAATGATGAAAACATTAATATAAAAATAAAAAATTTAAATATATTAATCAAATAAGTTATATATTTCATAATTGATCTATATGTGACTTCATATTTTGAATCGTTAAATTATCAACTCGTTGTCAATGTTATTGAACACTTCTTATTGTCAATGTTATTGAATATTTCTCGATAAATATAAGTGACTAGACAGTCTTTCATCCAGATATTTCTCATTCAATTACGCAACCTATTTTTTATAACGCTCATAGTTGAAATGACTATTTCCATTGTTGTTGTGGCAACAAGTAAAATCATTTTTAACTTCAAAAAAAATAAGTTAATGAGTATACAATGTGTCTTTCACTTTCAAAAAATTTATCTAAAAGATCATTGATTCCTTTTAAAGAATCAAATTAAATATTAATACACATTTCAATGATGTAACTCTGAGGTTGATTATTAAACATCACCAAACTAATTGAACAAAAAGTACATTGATAAAACTTTGAAAATTCAATCAGTTTTGCTTAGCAAAATTAGACAACAAATTGGTTAGACTCAAACAAGATATACATAGAAGCAATTGAGTATTCTTTTTGGAGAAACGATCATGAAATTTTTTAAATTACATATTCACAATAGTGTAAAATTATATAGCACAACTCCATGAAACATGTCATATTGTTTACAAAAAAAAAAAGTAAATATTTTAGATTTGTAAAATTGTTAGTAGTATACATATTTTTTCAAAATATTCAGGGTGTGCAAATGTTATTCCTTTTAATTGTTGAATTTTTAATTGACTATCAAACCTTTGATACTAGTAACGTTATTTGTAACAATGTGTTTTTTCGAGCACGTTTAATTAAGTAATTAGTTGTTAATGAATTAATTAGAGAAATTAATCAGTAATGTTTTAGGCTAAATCTCATTTGAGTTTTAGTCTTGTATTATAATATTCTTGCTTGCCCTATTTTTTTCAAGATTTCTTGAGAATAAAAGTTTCTGAGACAATTTCGGGTCGTTTTATCGAGTTTTCACCTATTTCTTGAGTTCCGTAACTCAGAATCGAATTCTAATCTCGCTGTTGGCTTAGAAATATTATTTCTAGTCAAAATAGACACCAAATTTGTCTGTAACTCATCTCTAGGTATTTTTCACCTCGAAATTCAAGTTTCGACGTTTCGGGCAAAAAAACCTAAATCGGTAGATCGTATATTTTCGGACAATGTTACCCGGTCATACTCGGGCACAACTTCAATTGCAAAATAACTTCACATCAATAAAGTTGGAGTATTAATTACATAATGGGTCAATGGCTTGTCAAACAAGCAAAGTCAAAGCTTCCATAATCCCCTAAATCACTCACCAAATCTCCTCACTCCACCACCATTAGACACATCACCTAAGCTAGTCTAAATCTAGATTGCCTCTCATTAATTTTCAGATTTGAGAGAGGGTGATGCACTCCTATAAATACCTCACCCCATCCTCTCATTTTTACACTAATTCTCCTAAAGAAAGTTAAGATATTCTTTCTCTTTTTCTCTTCTTCATTTTTCTCCACATACACCAT
>NC_032022.1:5928173-5929035 GCF_001865875.1 Lupinus angustifolius
TGTAAAACTTAAAATTTCTTCCTTGTTCTTAGATGGAAAAACTTGAAAGTGCAAAGTGTCAAGGATAGCACTAGCATGTCTTTGCCTATGTTTTGATGAAGACAAGGTTCTAACAAAGCTTGAAGATGACTCAACAATCAACATGCCTTATGCTCATTTGGTCATATCTAGACTAGGGTGTAAATTGAGTCTATAATCTAAGTAGTCTGGGATGTGTGCCTTAGTAAGTGAGTATAGGTTAGGTGAACCTAGGTGCTAGTCTCTTAAGCCATCTTAATTGTCATATCATATTCATGAGACATATCATCTAGTTAATTATATGTTCATGCATCTATCATAGATGTTCTATGTGCATATTAGGCATAATATAATTGGTAAACATGTATGTATATTGTGCATAACATATGAGAAGTTTACCATTTGAAACATAAGCATAAATGTTCCAGTTAATCGATTAACGTGGTAACTTAATCGATTAACTCAACTGCTTTTCTTTTAAATATGTGTTTTCTGTCTCAACTGAATTATGTGTCATTCTGTTGCCCCGTTAATCGATTAAAGAGAAGCCTTAATCGATTAACTAGTCTGTTATTTGTTATAACTAAAATATGTTTTAACTATTTAACTGTTTTACAACAAATGCAACCGTCTATTCTCTATGCTATAAATACAAGGCTTTGTTCAGAAAACCATAGCATTGCATTCTATTGTATAGGGCTGTTTAAAAAGCATTTTGCAGACGTGTTTTACTGTATTTTTGCAAGAGAGTTGCATGCGTGAGAAGAGAGATTATGCTGTTTTAATTGCTGACTATATGCTTACTATTTTTGCATAATTCTGTATCCATTCTTATCTTGCTCAC
>NC_032022.1:5929135-5929727 GCF_001865875.1 Lupinus angustifolius
AAAGTTGGATATTTGTTTACTACCATATACTTAATAATTGTGCGTAAAAATATGTGTATTATATATGTTCAATTTTGTTTATTTACTATGCAAATTGCATGTCTGATCATTCTGTGCAATAGTTAATCGATTAAACCCTGCTGTTAATCGATTAACTGGGCTGTTTTCCAGCAGTTGGGTTTTGGTTCAAGAAGCGGTGATTGATAACCGCTACACCTATTCAACCCCCTCTCTTCTAGGTGTTCCTAGGGCACTGATACCTAACAAAACTATATCTTTGGACAAGGTTAGATGAGTTTATTTGCTTTAGAAATATTGGAAATTATTGTTAGTATTTGAATGTGTTTAAAGGTGATGATTTGAACATCAAATGAACCTTTATTGTGTTTAAGAAAAGTTTATGTCTATTCTTGAAAGTTCAAAATGTTTATGAGTTTTGTTGAAATGTTTTTATTTTTAAAAGGTATTATGTGTAAAAGGTTGTTTAGCATATGTTATTCTTTGATTTCCAAGTTAAAGTAATGATTTGGGATAAAAGATGATTTATTAAAGTCTTCACTTCATAAAGTTAAAGTGTTATGAAGTTTTGGAT
>NC_032022.1:5929827-5934618 GCF_001865875.1 Lupinus angustifolius
CTTGGTTAAGTTAGCTTACTTTAAAATGGTAAGATTGACTTAAAAAGTCTTGATTTAAAAGTATTGATTTTGTTTAAGTTGACTCACTTTAAAATGGTAAGTCTAGCTTAATAATCTGACTTAAAAAGGTTAATCTTAATAAAAATGTTTTACTTACAAAAGATAAGTTTTATGAATAGTTATCATTACCAGAAAAATGTAATGAAGTGGAAATACATGTCTAGAAAAGTTCTGTCTAAGGAAAGACTTGGTATTTAAGTGTGTCTTTACGACCCACCTCTCTTTCTTGGGAACTAACCTGGTGTATATCCATAAATTATGACATAATTTCGTTATAAGTTTTGTTAAAACTTTACTTTAGAAAGTGTCGTTGTGTTGTAAGACTTTCAATGATAAATGATGATTCAAGAAATACCTAACCTTGAATCGGATGGATGAAAGCGATTAAGTTCATTTTAGATCGGAAGTTTAATTTTCGCATAAAATGTTATTTCGTAAGAATAATAATTATCAAAGTGACCTAATTAGCGTTATTTTGATTTTGGCATGATGAAGAGTTCAACAAGAGACCCGACGAATTAAGCTCACCTAGAATCGAGGAAACAATATGCACGACACACTCAGGTGAGGGAGAAAACATCGTGACACAGTAGTGTCCGAATATGCTTCAGGACCTCCGAAGTCCCTCACAAGTTTGGAGTTGTCTTGGGTATTAAGAAAGCTTGTACTTAATCAATTGTCTGTTTTGTTTGGATTAAGTACATCAATATTTCTTATGCCGAATTATGTTAGGTTATGTTTATGTATGAAGATGCCATGATTATTCCTGTTTAATATTGCTCGAATAACTGTTTTAAGAATTATATGTATGAGATAATTGTTAAATTCAAGGCTTAAAAACATGTGTTATAAATGAGAAAACTTTTCATTGAGAAAATAAATTTAACCATGTTTCAGGATTTTCTCGCTGAGCAAGACAGCTCTCGCTTGAGCGAGAAGTGTTCAGAGAAAACGGGTTTTCTCGCTTGGGCGAGACAGCTCTCGCATGAGCTGAAATATGCACAAAGAAAAATAGCAGGTGCCTTATAAAAATGGTGATTCCCTCGCTTGACCAAGACAACTCTCACTTGAGCGAGAGGGCTCCACACAGACAAGACTTCTTAAGTCATCTAAACGATAACTCTCACATGTGCGAGAGTCTAATGGCATTTTTTCCATCAAGAATTCATTCAATTCCAATTCTATTCAATAAAACCTAAAACACCTTTATTGAAGTTAATGTTCTTTCAATAAGTGAATGTTGTAAAGATGAATAATTATATGAAATTCTTGGAAATGATACAAAGAAGATTTGTCATATCTAAAGTGATGTATCTAAAGAATTGCATGGTTAAGGACGAGGCCTGCAAGTGTTATATTATGCCCATGCAGCGAGATCGTCTGACCATAAGAGGCTTGACTTGAGAGCTGTCCAGGGTGATTCAGCGATGGTTCGTAGTGGTGCTGAGAAGTATTATATGCCCATACAGCAAGATCATCTGACCGTAAGAGGCTTGGCTTGAGAGCCGTCCAGGGTGATTCAGCGATGATTCGTGGTTGTGTTTAGGTTTATTCTCTGTGGTTTAAATGTTAAGATCGTGTCTCACTAGAAGCATTCGCGATGGGAGATGTCTTAGTATGGGCAAATTGTTATAAAAGATTTAATTTGCTAACTTCGGTTAGTGTGCGTATTCATTGTGAATAATAAAGTAGTGGAGAGGAAATTTACGGGAGACGAACGAGCCCCGAGATGTTGAGAGGGACGGTAATGGCAGTGATTCGTCAGCAAAGTCTTGAGGGAGAGTCTAGGTGAGACAAGTCCCATGTATTCCTGGATGAGGTATTCTGTTGGATTGCATAGTGCTCACAGTGCAAACTAGACGATCTCTGACAATCCCTCTTGTAATCAGGATCGATGAGAGGGATGCCCATAAAGTGTTTGATACGACACCATCCTAAAATGGACAGTTCCATTGGAACAGATCGATCATATATATATATATATATCCTTGCGATGAATAAGTTTTGGTGCAATCAAATTAGCTTGTTATGGGACCTGTACTCTCGGTTATTTCCGAATAGTTATTGGGAGGATAATGGTGTAAGGATGGTGGACATATGCATAGCATGTATACATGGTATTTATTGATATTGATTCTAAAATCATATGTTTTATACTTCATTCATCATTAATACATGCATGTATGATCATATGACATATCTGTACTTGTTCTTTATGTTGGAGTGATATTCTGTGTAATTCCACGACGTTAATGATAAGTTTTTCATTAGATGTCTTACTCCCTCTCTTTCTTTCTAGTGTACTCGTATACATCCATGTTTAGATGGAAAAATTGGTGATGATCAGGGGCTACCGCTTTACCCTATCCCAGGAGGGGGCATGGAGCGTCAAACCAAGGATTTAGAGATCCTAGATTTCAAGAAGGGAGTGTCCTATGTGCTTGTAATTGAATTGGTATTTGTATCCAGATTTCAATATTGTGAAGAAATAAAATCTCCCTGATCCAGAAGGGGAGGCCTGAATATAGTTTGCAATGGACCACAAAAGAACTAGGATAAAAATCCTTTTTGCATTGTTCCTTCTCTCTTTATCTTCTTTATGTTTCTTGCCATTATAAATTGAATATGAAATTGAAAAGTTGGATATTTGTTTACTACCATATACTTAATAATTGTGCATAAAAAGATCTGTATTATATCTGTTCAATTTTGTTTTAATTACTATTCAAATTGCATGTCTGATCATTCGGTGCAATAGTTAATCGATTAAATCTTGCTGTTAATCGATTAACTGGGTTGTTTTCCAGAAGTTGGGTTTTGGTTCAAGAAGCGGTGATTGATAACCGCTACAGCTATTCAACCCCCCATTCTAGGTGTTCCTAGGCCACTGATACCTAACATGTGGTTTTAGAGCTAGTACGACGTGCTAGCTCAACCGCATCCGCGTGATCCAAAGGGAATTAAAATGGGTTCCACCAACCCCTTTGGATGGTGCATCCATTAACCGCCCTCCCGTATTCAGTGGCGAGGGTTACACCTACTGGAAAGTCCAGATGAAAATATATATTGAGGCTATTGATTCGGATATTTAGGAATCCATAATCAGTGGCCCCTTCTCCCCACTTCACTTAGAGGATGGCGAACCGAAAGAAAAGCCAAAAAGCTTATGGACCGATGAGGAGCGCAAGAAGGTCCAATTCAACCTTCGCGCCAAAAACATCATTACCTCGGCCCTATCCTACGATGAATTCTTTCGGGTATCTCAATTTCAAAGTGCCAAGGAAATGTGGGACACTTTACAAGTGACTCATGAAGGCACTAGCGAAGTCAAGCGCGCCCGACTAAACATGCTAACTCACGAATACGAATTATTTCGTATGCTACCGAGTGAATCAATCGATATGCAAAAACGATTCACTCACATTATTAACCATCTTATTGCTTTAGATAAGATGTTCACCAAAGGAGAGCTCACTAATAGAGTCTTATGTTGTCTTGACAAGAGATGGCAACCTAAAGTAATAGCAATCATGGAGTCCAAGGATCTAGACTCCATGCCTTTGGCAACACTCTTTGGAAAGCTTCAAGAGCATGAGATGGAGCTTGGGCGTTTGACAATGCATGAGGAGTCTGATCGCAAAATGAAGGTAATGTCTCTTAAAGCTTCAACATCACAACCCATCGAAGAGATAGATAATGACGATTTCAATTCAGACATTGACGAGGAAACGCTAAACCTCCTTGTACGAAAATTTGGAAATTTCTTGAAGAAGAAAGGAGGACTTAGACGATTCCAAAAGAAAAAAGTGCGTGAATCAAGAAAGAAAGGCAAGACAAAGGAGCGTTTCACTTGCCATGAATGTGGGAAGCCATGACACATGAAGTAGTAGTGCCCCACTTACCTAAAAAGAGTTGATTCAGAGAAGAGCATTCCCCGAGACTTCAAGTCAAAGAAAGCATACATCGGCTGGGATGTACCGGAGGAAGAAACAACATCAAGCACCTTGGATGAAGAGGATACCACGAAGCTGTGCTTAATGGCTATATCAGATGAGGCTTGTGAATCAAGTAGCAAGGATACTTCAAATGAGGTATACTCTGACATATCATCCTTTTCTTCTAATTCTCCCTCATATGAAATATTATAAAGTGCTTATGTTGAGATGCATGAAGAACTTAAAAAATTAGCAAAGCTAAGTAACGAGAGAAAAAGAATAATTTTGCTAAACCAACAAAAAATAATTCAACTGCACAAAGAATTAGATGAATTAAAATTGGTGAGAGAAACATGAGATCTAATTTTTTTCCTGTGCTTCATGCGATTGCTCGAATAATAACTTATGTCAAAATACTACTTGTGAGTCTTGCGAGGACTTGAAAAACGAAAATTTTAAACTGAATGAAAAACTCGCAAAACTCATAAATATTAAAAACCAATTAGACACTCTGCTTAGCAAAACAAAGAACGTTGGTGACCATACTGGATTAGGGTATGTTCCCCCATCCCATAAAAATAGACCATATAGGAGATCTCTAACACGCCAATTTAGAAATTCAAATAAGAAAAATAGAGTTCCTACATGCCATTACTATGGCACTTATGGACATACTTCTCATTCCTATTATATCAGGAGATATATGATACCTAGTGGTGTTGACGCTTGGGTAAGAAAGGGAGATAACTCCCTAGTCACTAACAAAAAAGGACCCAACATAATTTGGGTACCTGAG
>NC_032022.1:5934718-5935583 GCF_001865875.1 Lupinus angustifolius
AATCGAGAACGTTCTCTACGTAGAAGGTTTGGAACACAATTTATTGAGTATAAGCCAATTATGCGACAAAGGTAATACTGTGTCTTTTGATTCTGATTGTTGTATCATTCGTGATGTATTATCTAATAACGTTAAGTTTGTCGGGTATCAGGTAAATAATATTTACATGGTTAATCTGGAGGATGTCACTTCTCTTTTTTTAAAATGTCTTATTTCAAAAGAAGATGACATCTGGCTTTGGCATAGATGCGTCGCTCACATACATGTGAAGCATTTAGAAAAATTATCGAAAAATAATTTAGTAATCGGTCTTCCAAAACTCGATTTTAAAACTCATGATTCCTGTGACATGTGTTAGAAATGTAAACAAGTCAGGAATTCATTTAATAAAAAGAATGTGATATCCACTATTAGACCATTGGAGCTTCTCCATATGGACTTGTTTGGACTATCACAAATTATGAGATTTGGTGGGAGCTATTACGCCTTAGTTATTGTCGATGATTTCTCTAGATTCACTTGGACTTTATTTTTAGCATCAAAGAGCGATGCTTCTAAATCTTTTAAATGTCTAGCGAAGCAAATCCAAAACCAGTCTGACCTAAAGATTATTTACATTCGATTTGACCATAGCAGAGAATATGAAAATCATAAATTTAATAAGTTCTGTAATAAACATGGTATTATGCATCATTTCTCAGCTCCTCGTATCCCTCAACAAAATGGAGTTGTTGAGAGAAAAAATAGAGTTCTAAAGGAACTCGCAAGAACTATGCTAAATGAAAGCAAGGTCCCAAAGTATTTCTGGGCTGATGCAGTTCACACAACATGTTATGTAATAAATAGAATATTACTTAGACCTACT
>NC_032022.1:5935683-5936718 GCF_001865875.1 Lupinus angustifolius
GTCTTTTCTGATGATGTTTCAGGTACACTTGAAGAAGTACCATACCAGGACATGGAAGAAATCCAACAAGAAGCAAAGCAAACAGTAGCAGAGCAACATCAGAAAATGCCTATCGCGTGGAAAACTAAAAAGGATCATCCACTCGATAAGGTACTAGGTGATATATCTACGAGAGTGGTAACCCGTAGCTCTTTACGAAACTTTTGTAATTTTGTTGCATTCGTGTCTCAATTAGAGCCTAAGACCATCGATGAAGCCATTGAGGATGTACACTTGGATATAGCTATGCAAGAAGAGCTAAACCAGTTCGAGCGAAACAATGTGTGGGACTTGGGGCCCAAACCAAAAGACCATCCCGTTATTGGCACCATATGGGTCTTCCGTAATAAGTTAGATGACTCTAGCTTAATAATTAGAAATAAGGCTCGCCTAGTGGCCAAAGGCTACAACCAGAAGGAGGACATCGATTATGATAAGACCTACGCTCATATAGCCAGACTTGAAGCTATTAGGATGCTCTTGTCATTTGCACCAATCATGAACTTTAAACTTTTTCAAATGTATGTTAAAAGTGCCTTTTTAAATGGATATATTCAAGAGGAGGTGTACGTAGACCAACCACCAGGGTTTGAAAACTTCAAATACCTGAACCATGTATATAAACTCAAGAAGGCCCTCTATGGCCTAAAACAGGCTCCCAGAGCCTGGTACGATAGATTGAGTTCATTCCTTCTAGAAAAAGGGTTCGAAAGAGGTTTGGTCGACACCATTCTATTCATCCAAGATATGATAGTCATGTTGAACTCGTACAAATATATGTTGATGATATTATCTTTGGATCTACTAATGGCATCCTTTGTACGAAGTTTTCTTAGTTGATGTAGGGGGAGTTTGAGATGTCGATGATGGGCGAGCTGACCTTCTTTCTTGGACTTCAAATCAAACAAATGGATAGTGGCATCTTCATCCATCAGTCAAAGTATTGCAAGGAATTATTGAAGAAGTTCGACATGGAGCAGTGTAAGGACGCATCTA
>NC_032022.1:5936818-5939612 GCF_001865875.1 Lupinus angustifolius
GAAGCAGCAACTTAAGGACTTTGGGCTCATATTAGAAAAGATCCATATTAAATGTGATAACACGAGTGCCATTAACCTCTCCAAGAATCTCATCTTGCATTCTAGAACTAAGCATATTGAAATAAGACATCATTTCTTACGTGATCATGTTCAAAAAGGTGATTGTATATTAGAATTTGTTGAAACAACTAAAGAATTGGCAGATATTTTCACCAAGCCACTCTCACGAGATACTTCTATGTTCTTCGAAGAGAACTAGGAATCTTTGATGAAAAATATTTTAATTAATTTTTTTGTGTGATTGTGTTGCATGATCCCTTTGAATGCTTTGTAAATGATGATTGAATGCTTATGATTCCTTGTATAATACATGATTCTGTACTTAAAAGCTTTAAATATATGTGATAACTTAAAGTCAATTTATCAAATTAAGTTTGAAATTCATGCATGCTTTTAAAAACAACCAAAACGCTGAAACTAATGCATTTAATCGATTAAGTAACTCAATTAATCGATTACCTAGGCCAAAACTTTTAAAACTGACATTTTCAACTCAGGTTAATCGATTAAAAGATGCTTTTAATCAATTAACGACATCAATATATCAGAAATAAAAGCGTTTCTGGACATTTTTCAAAATCCCACTCATCCCCTTTTCTCTCAAATCTTAGAGGAACAAGTCCAACATCATCCTAAACTTTACCCTAGCCCTAAACCGAAGCAGCCCAATGTATTTCCACTCCATAAACCGTCTTCCTCATCTCCTATTTCCAAGCATTTCGTTTTCTCCAAATTCAAAACCTTACCCTAGGTTTCCCTCAACCTTCCTCTAAACCTCCATCACAATTTAGTGTTTGATTACTATGGATAGAGGACGTGGAAAGAGAATCAAGACAACCGCACAATTTCCACCGTGGGCTCCAAAAACCGTGCCTCCTCCACAACCAAGGAAGAACCGCGGGGACCCATACTACTCATTAATTCTACAAGCAACTCGGTTGCAGAAATTTCAGGGAAGAAAACCCACCTATATTCGGTTTGCGAATTGTGACTTGGCTTGCAGAACAGAACTTCGATTTTCCGCATGGCTTATAAGCTCAAGGGGCTATCCCCTTCTTGGAATTGAAAGGTAATGTATACCCTGCTCTAGTTAGGGAGTATTACGCGAATTTTAGATATAAAGATGAGAAATATTGGTCGATGGTAGCTGGAAAGTTGTTCGAGATTAATGAAGAAATATTTATGAATGTGGGTGGTTTAGCTTTTTTTGGTGCTAGTTTAAGCGATTGTGGTTGGGAAAATTGAATGATTTGAGGTTTATGTTTGATGTGAAGGAGAACATCATGATAAATTGGCCTGATGAGATTCCGAAAGTCATGTATAACATCTCCACCTCTCAATTAAGGCTACTTCCTTATAGTATCTTCATATCCCGAGTTATTGACTATCTACATATTGATATTTCAGATACTATAGTGATGGACTGCTCAGACAAGGATCACTTGATTGGTGAGAGTTTAATTCACAAGATGGGCATCTACAAGTATGGCAACACTTGGCAATATCAAGAGGACTTCAACAATGCTAACCTTGATCCTTCTGGTGAAGATGATCAAGACATGAACCAAGAGCCATTTGCTGCAACTCAGGGGGAGCATTCAGGACATGCATCACAGGAACATGCATCACAAGAACATGCTTTTGGACAAGCTTAAATGGATGCTATGGAACAACGTCTCAACAATAGGATGGACCTTCACTTTCAGTCTCTTAAGGATTCATATCATACAGATTTGGAACATTTTGAGGAATGTTAGAATGCATACATTGACAACCATTACCAATCCTTGCGGAATTATATTCAGTCTACTAATGATTCTCAGAATAGAAGAATGGTTGTTGAGTTCAACAAGCTGAGTGTCTTCATCAAGGGTGGTTGTAGTTCGTCGACTCCTAACAACCAGAATCCTCTATCTCATCCTTAGATAGGAAACCTTAGAGCTTTAGTTTAGTCTTCCTAGCTAATGGACCTTGTTGATCCTTGTTTCCTCTTGAGATCTTATGTTTTGTATTGCATTGCTGTTTTTATTTGGATTGTAACAACTCTATATCTACTGCTGAACTCCTATTTTACATTTTGTGGTAAAATGATTTCGAATTATCACGTTTACACTTGATTGTTAATTATGTTGCATATAGCACTTTACTTTGTTTGAAATGAATCTTGATCATGATTGGTATATGTGATTATATTGAATAGTCGTGCCTATTGCAAACTGCTCAAATATATCAAATGCTTAATCATTCTGTGCCTGACTTGCTTCTACATAACCTTTCATGCCATTCAAACTGTTATGCGGCTATCTACTGTCAATTTAATCGATTAACGGTTTCACTTAATCGATTAAATGATGTAAAACTGTGAATTTGTTCAAGCTTCTTTACAACTAGTTAATTGGTTACATACCCAAGTTTAATTGATTAATTACAGTTTGTCATAACCATAATAACTCTCCTAACTTTTGACTAGAATTGAATATGTTTATCATTTTGATAATGTCAAAAGGGGGAGAAATGTTGCTTGTTGTGTTATATACATTTTGCAGGCTGTATAATGCTTTTTGCAGGTTGTTCTATTAAACTTCCGTACATAATTTTGCTTACCTACAAGGAAGCTATGCACTTTAACTTTGTTCTTAGAAAAACAACCTTTGTCAACCATTCTGCAAAATCATCATCAAGCTTATCCATCAACAATTGAAGAATTTTGATGAAGTGTTTGTCATCATCAAAA
>NC_032022.1:5939712-5940412 GCF_001865875.1 Lupinus angustifolius
AACATGCCTTATGCTCATTTGGTCATATCTAGACTAGGGTGTAAATTGAGTCTATAATCTAAGTAGTCTGGGATGTGTGCCTTAGTAAGTGAGTATAGGTTAGGTGAACCTAGGTGCTAGTCTCTTAAGCCATCTTAATTGTCATATCATATTCATGAGACATATCATCTAGTTAATTATATGTTCATGCATCTATCATATATGTTCTATGTGCATATTAGGCATAATATAATTGGTAAACATGTATATATATTGTGCATAACATATGAGAAGTTTACCATTTGAAACATATGCATAAATGTTCCAGTTAATCGATTAACGTGGTAACTTAATCGATTAACTCAACTGCTTTTCTTTTAAATATGTGTTTTCTGTTTCAACTGAATTATGTGTCATTCTGTTGCCCTGTTAATTGATTAAAGAGAAGCCTTAATCGACTAACTAGTCTGTTATTTGTTAAAACTAAATTATGTTTTAACTATTTAACTGTTTTACAACAAATGCAACCGTCTATTCTCTATGCTATAAATACAAGGCTTTGTTCAGAAAACCATAGCATTGCATTCTATTGTATAGGGCTGTTTAGAGAGCATTTTGCATACGTGTTTTACTGTGTTTTTGCAAGAGAGTTGCATGCTTGAGAAGAGAGATTATGTTGTTTTAATTGCTGACTATATGCTTACTGTTTTTGCATAATTCT
>NC_032022.1:5940512-5949156 GCF_001865875.1 Lupinus angustifolius
CTCACCTGGAATCGAGGACACAATCTGCACGACACACTCAAGTGCGGGAGAAAACATTGTGACACAGTGGTGTCCGAATATGCTTCAGGACCTCCAAACTCCCTCACAAGTTTGGAGTAGTCTTGGGTATTAAGAAAGCTTGTACTTAATCAATTGTCTGTTTTGTTTGGATTAAGTACATCAATATTTCTTATGCCGAATTATGTTAGGTTATGTTTATGTATGAAGATGCCATGATTATTCCTGTTTAATATTGCTCGAATAACTGTTTTAAGAATTATATGTATGAGATAATTGTTAAATTCAAGGCTTAAAAACATGTGTTATAAATGAGAAAACTTTTCATTGAGAAAATAAATTTAACCATGTTTCAGGATTTTCTCGCTGAGCAAGACAGCTCTCGCTTGAGCGAGAAGTGTTCAGAGAAAACGGGTTTTCTCGCTTGGGCGAGACAGCTCTCGCATGAGCTGAAATATGCACAAAGAAAACTAGTTGTTTTCTTGCTTAAGCGAGACAACTCTCACTTGAGCCACAGGTGCCTTATAAAAATGGTGATTCCCTCGCTTGACCAAGACAACTCTCACTTGAGCGAGAGGGCTCCACACAGACAAGACTTCTTAAGTCATCTAAACGATAACTCTCACATGTGCGAGAGTCTAATGGCATTTTTTCCATCAAGAATTCATTCAATTCCAATTATATTCAATAAAACCTAAAACACCTTTATTGAAGTTAATGTTCTTTCAATAAGTGAATGTTGTAAAGATGAATAATTATATGAAATTCTTGGAAATGATACAAAGAAGATTTGTCATATCTAAAGTGATGTATGTAAAGAATTGCATGGTTAAGGACGAGGCCTGCAAGTGTTATATTATGCCCATGCAGCGAGATCGTCTGACCATAAGAGGCTTGACTTGAGCGCTGTCCAGGGTGATTCAGCGATGGTTCGTAGTGGTGCTGAGAAGTATTATATGCCCATACAGCGAGATCATCTGACCGTAAGAGGCTTGGCTTGAGAGCCGTCCAGGGTGATTCAGCGATGGTTCGTGGTTGTGTTGAGGTTTATTCTCTTTGGTTTAAATGTTAAGATCGGGTCTCACTAGAAGCATTCGCGATGGAAGATGTCTTACTATGGGCAAATTTTTATAAAAGATTTAATTTGCTAACTTCGGTTAGTGTGCGTATTCATTGTGAATAATAAAGTAGTGGAGAGGAAATTTACGGGAGACGAACGAGCCCCGAGATGTTGAGAGGGACGACAATGGCAGTGATTCGTCAGCAAAGTCTTGAGGGAGTGTCTAGGTGAGACAAGTCCCATGTATTCTTGGATGAGGTATTCTGTTGGATTGCACAGTGCTCACAGTGCAAACTAGACGATCTCTGACAATCCCTCTTGCAATCAGGATCGATGAGAGGGATGTCCATAAAGTGTTTGATACGCCACCATCCTAAAATGGACAGTTCCATTGGAACAGATCGATCATATATATATATATATCCTTGCGATGAATAAGTTTTGTTGCAATCAAATTAGCTTGTTATGGGACCTGTACTCTCGGTTATTTCCGAATAGTTATTGGGAGGATAATGGTGTAAGGATGGTGGACATATGCATAGCATGTATACATGGTATTTATTGATATTGATTCTAAAATCATATGTTTTATACTTCATTCATCATTAATACATGCATGTATGATCATATGACATATCTGTACTTGTTCTTTATGTTGGAGTGATATTCTGTGTAATTCCACGACGTTAATGATAAGTTTTTCATTAGATGTCTTACTCCCTCTCTTTCTTTCTAGTGTACTCGTATACATCCATGTTTAGATGGAAAAATTGGTGATGATCAGGGGCTACCGCTTTACCCTATCCTAGGAGGGGGCATGGAGCGTCGAAGGAAACATATACACCTACACTGGTCCCTACGACCTGGAATTGGATCTCGTATATGATGGCTATGTATTGCATCTCTCGGCACATTACACAGTTCGGGAAGCATCGTTCACCGTACCAGAGAGAAGGTCCATACCCGCCGGTCCATCCGCACCAACCGAGGCACGAGGCAGATCAGAGGTTGTCAGGACTTGGCCCCAACCGGGATTCTCACCTACTGACTCAATGCCAAAAGGGATAGAAGGAGCAGGAATGACTACTTCATCAGGGCCTAGGGGTTACACCCCAGACCCTTCGATGGATTGGGCAACAAATGAGGTGGTGGAGGACAAGGACGATGACTATGTAGAGTTAATTTGCATAGAAGATTCAGTGTAGGTTATAGATATCTCTTCAGACTCGGAGATCGAGGAAGACCCGAGTGAGGTTTCTAGTGTACCACTTGTCTATGAGCTCCTTTCTTTCTTTTGATAGGGAACCTGTGTAGGATACTTTTGTAATGCCAATGCCCCTGACATTATTTTATTTTTATTTTTAGTCTTTGTTAGGAGCGAAGAATAGACTTCGTCTTGTATTTTGTAAGACATGATGTACTTATTACAAATTCAAGAATTGATTAATGATAAGTATTCAATAAAATGATTTGTAATTCGGTTACATAAAAAAATGGAAAAAAATGATTTGTAAGTTATATGTTACATAAAAAAAATTACCATTTTTCTAAGAGATTAAATATAATAATTATGAAATGATTTTCAGGGGTTACATTATTATAAAATAAGATGGTGCATGCTTAACAAGAGTTCAACTCCTCTCTAGTACTGGAATATGAGGATGAGATTTTTTTAAAGATTTCTTATTTATTTTTTAATAAAAAATAACATGTACTCATAACCATTAAAAGATTTTTTTGCCACATATCTTAATCCAATCTAATACGGGAGTCGATCCCCACACGTTTAACAAATATAAAGACTTACAAAGTGTGATGCTGCACAACCAAAATGTACAATATTCATTTTCTAGTAACGTATTCTTGATGATAGGAGGAGCCATTGATGAAACTGCACACAATAAAAATGGATATATGACAATAATTCATGGGATCTCCTCTGAACTTTTCCAATTCAATCCACTTGAAGCAAAAGTGTTTTCCAGAAAAGAGAAGCAAACTTTCAGTTGATGTTCTCAACAAAAAGACTAACTCACAGTTTTCCATTGAATAGCCATTCTTTGTCGCCATTCCATCCTTATGTATATATGAGTGGTGCTTCTTTCCTCGGATTTGTTTTTTTACCCCAAAAGAGAAGTTCCAGAAACTTGGTTTTCAATTTTGGCCAAGAAGCTAGTAATAAATTACCATTGGTCTTGGTTCCTTACCTCCCAAAAAGGGTGACTACCACATTCGTTAAAGGAAGCTAGTTCAAATATCTCTATCCTTGGATGCCGCAAATATGAAAGCCTTAGCCTTATATTCCATGAAATCCTGGGGTCACGGTCATGTCATTAGCGAATGGAGAAATGAAGAGATTTTCTTTTGAAGTTGGCATCCTTTCAAATGTTGTACACAATAGATGAACTAAAGAAGAACTATTGGATTGTGGACACAGGTTACAATTCTTTTCCAACTAGCATTCCAAGAACCCAATACAAAAGGCACTATTGCAAGAAAGAGAATTCAAAAGATTACAATTGAAATAGTTTGTGAAAGGAAAGAGAAGAAGTTGGAAGAGATTTGTTGAGATTTTCATTGGGAAGGAGGATTAAAGCTACTCTCCTTTTATCCAAATGAGAGGTTCTGCACCAGGTTTTCAACTTAAGGGTGTAAGTACCATTATAGAGTGGGATAAAGATCACCTGTCCCCATTCTTGACTCATTTTTTTGTCCCGGTCTAATGAAAAAGTGACACTTCATTAAAAAGAAAAATTATGAAAACATAAAATAACATATTTGTATTACTTGGAGAAATCTTATTGGCTAGGGACATGAGGACATACTCACTTTGGCAGTTGATCCACATTCTTATAGTGATCCAAGTTGGTTAGCATTTCTTCCACTTATCAAGTTGGGTACAAATGGATGGAGAATGTCTTATGCTCTATGCGTGGCTAACCAATATGGAGTATTACGATTGAAGGTATGTGAATATAATAAGGCATTATTTAACATATGTTATCTAATAGTTTAAGCTATATATAGAAGAAAATATCCAGGGTTATTTGTGGTTATTATGAATCCTGGTAAATTTCATATGCACATGGGAATTGACGTATTAAGAAAGAATGATGTCACTGTTGCAATATTTGCTCTTGGATGGGTTGATGAAAAAAGCAACAACCAGATTTTGAAAATGCTTATACTACTTTGCAGGTTCTTGTGAAAAAAATTCACTATCCAAGCATAAGCAATAACGAATAATATAGTCGGTCAATCTCGTTTTATATAAGAGTTATTCCACTGATAAGGTGTAATCTGAATTCGCTCTAAAATAATTTGAACAGCTTCGAGATAGTCACTCTCCAAAATCACACTCCTGAAACCCAAGCTCCAAGCTAGAGACAATCCTTGCTCCATGGCCAAAAGCTCCACTAAAATAGGTGACCCAACACCAGAGTTTGCAGAAAAACCAGACAACCAATTTCCTAAATTGTCACGGAGGACACCACCCCCTCCCATAATATACGAGTTTCTGATGCAGCTACCATCGACATTCAACTTGATCTGACCCAAAATCGGGTGACTCCAACGGGTCAACGGAAGTGTCCCCTCCAATAGCAAGGAACACCCGTATTTACGCCACTCCCATAGATCCTGGTGTGTAAAGCGAGCCACACAATTTACAGTCCAAGAGGAATCGCCTAGGATGGAATTATTTCTCCACCTCCACACCCACCAGATACCAACCAAAAATAGAAGGCCATGCCTTGGATTATAGTTTTCCATGATCCAATCACGAAAGGTCTGAGGTGCCCAAAAGTTAGGAGACATGAATCCAAGACAAGCCCACAATGAAGAGGAGTCATTGCAATCCCTAAAGAGATGCATTAGATCCTCATCACCATCATGACACCTGACACAAACAGAACGGGAAGCTAGATGCCTCTTGAAACGAAGGATATTAGAAGGGAGAGCCGCATGAAGACCAAGCCAACACATAGACTTAACCTTTTCGGGGACCCAGAGTCTCCAAAGATTCCTCCAACACCTCTTACCGCACTATCAGACCCCTCCACTTCCATGAGCCACCCATAGACCGATCTAATTGTGTAAGAGCCTGAGGCATGTCCCTCCCAAATCCAACAAACGAAAGCAGAGGGAGAGCCGGGAGCGTAATTAGCAGAGATAAAATCCTCCAGTTGCAACGAGACTATAATATAAAGTCTGGAAAAGTTCCACTCACCTGCCATCCAGAGGTCCTTCACTTTTAGCTGATTATCCGATATATGAACAAAGTCAACATAAGTGCAAAGAAACCCCAGCCCCGACCAATTATCATACCAAAGAGATTCCTCTCCAGTTCCAAGATGCAAATTGAAACCCAATCTAATTTTCTCAAAGGCTCTCAAAATACTCCGCTAGATATAAGACGATGCAGTTCTGGTAGGGGCAAGAGATAAGGGCCTCCCTCCCAAGTATTCGTGTCTCAAAACAACTCACCAAAATTTATCACTATTATTTATCAAGTTCCAACTTAACTTACCCATAAGGGATATATTCGATAATCTGGCATCTCTAATTCCTAACCCACTATTACGTTTGCTCCTCTTGAGAACATCCCAACTCACCAGGTGGAGACCCCGACCATTAACATCTCCACTCCAAATAAAGTTCCTCGTCATTTTATTAATGTTGTTGCATACAACATTAGGAACCCACAAGACCTGCATAGAATAGACAGTAATAGAGGAGATGACAGAGTTAGCTAGACACAAACGCCCTGCTTTGTTTAGAAGGTTTGCCTTCCAAGAAGTCAGACGATGTTGAATCTTCTCAAGAATAGGGTCAAAAACCCTCTACCTACCCTTCCATGAAGAATATGAATCCACAAATAATTACCAAGATTGCCAACCACCCGCATGCCACAAATATTCATAAGGCTATTCTTCCTCCTATTGGTCACTAACTGTGAGCAAGTAAACTTTGATTTGTCCACATTGACTTGCAAACCCGAGGAATGGTAGAAATCCTGAAGCTTCGAGGTAACCACTCTAACTGGAGAATTAGCAGCCTTGCAAAACATCAAGACATCACCAGCAAAACGAAGATGAGAAATATTAGGACCACCTCGAGAGTTTAAGCGGATGCCATAAACCAATGTCCACCTTCTGAGAGATGAGCAGAGACAACTTATCCATGCATAATACAAACATGTAAGGTGACATAGGATCCCCTTTCCTAAGCCCTCTAGATGGACAAAACGCCTCCACCTTAGACCCATTACACAAAAGTGAAACCTTTCCCGAATGGATGCACCACATAATAAGAGAAACTGTGATAGTAGGAAAACCAAACTGGAGAATGGTACTCTGAAGGAAATCCTAGTTAACTCTATCATAAGCCTTCTCCAAGTCCACTTTGAAGGCTAGGAGACCTGTTTTAGCTCTGGTTTTGAGAATGTGATGCATAGCCTCCTAAGCTAGAATAATATTATCTATGGTATCCCTCCTCGGAATGAAGCTGCTCTGAAGAGGACCAAGACTTTAGTAATAATTTTATATGTGACATTACACAGAGTAATTGGCCTCAACTCCTTCAAAGATGTTGGGTTATTCACTTTCGGGATCAGGATAACAAGAGTCTCAACAATACGAGGGTCTGAGTTGTAACACCCCGAAAATTACTCCAAAAATCTTGCTCAAAAATGGGTATTTTTTTAATAATGATACCATATAAAATTTATTTCCTTATATCCGTTTCATTTTCGGAACATCACTTTAAGTAACATACAATATGGAAAATCAAAAACACCATTACCTAAAGGTAATAAAAATATAACTCAATATAACTTTGAATCATACTTCATTTAATAACGGAAAATATCTGTACGAAATACAAGACAGAAGAAATATTTGCCCAAAATGAAATTAGACAAAAGGCTGAGACATCCAGCACATCAAAAAGTACCCTACACAGATCTAAGTCGCAAGGGCTTGTGTAGGTGTACCGATCTCCCTCAATCCTCCATGCCCCCTCCTGGGACATCGAGAAGCAGTAACTCCGAATCCTCGTAGAACAATCCATATGAAGAAAACACGATCTGAAGACAAACAGAAAGAAGAGGGAATAAGACATCTAATGAATATTACTCATTGACAGCATGGAATTACACGGAATATCACATCGAGACAGACACGGATAATAAACACAATATATACCTCACATATAAAAATGCACAATGATGAATGATGTGATAATCTCATATTATGAGGATCAAAGTCCACAATCTCAATGTATGAATGTTATACTTGTTTCATCCATCCTTTCACCAATATCCTCCTAATATACTATTCAGAAATAACCAAGAGTATAGGTCCCATAACAAGCCGATTTGAACGCACCAAAATTATTTCTCGCAAGGATATATGATCGATCTGTTCTGAAGAACTGTCCATTTCAGAATGGTGTGATATCAAACACTTTCAGGAATACAAGGCACTCGTCTCACCTAGACTCACCCTCAAGACTTTACTGACGAACCACCACCATCGTCGTCCTTCTCAACATCTCGGCGCTCGTTCGTCTCCCGTAAATTTCCTCTCCACTACTTCATTATCCATAATGAGTATGCACACCAATCGAGGTGAGGTTAGCTGATTAAATATTTTAATCATTATTTTATATGATCGGCCCAACCTAAGACATCTCCCAAAGGAATGCTTCTTATGGGACCTGATCTTACGTCAACACGTAAATAGAGGAATAACATCCCTACCACTACGAACCATCGCTGGATCACCCTAGACGACCATATGGCCAAGCCTCTTACGGTCAGACGACCTCGCTGCGTGGTATCATGTAATCCTTTTTTTCGGCATCGCCCTAATCACGACATCACAGTCGGAAACATTGCCCTAAATAGGCGCAAGAACAAAGGTACTTGTATAAGTTTGTCAATTTTGGGACACATGCTCAATCATTTGAGTCATGGTCTTTCCCAAGTGTAAATACACTTCACACCCAAGCTAGAGCTATTTCCTAAGCAATCAAACAATCAAAAATATTGTATGTCTCTCGCTCAAGCGAGAAACTGTCGCTCAAGCAACGAACTCATCAAAACAGACTCAATTATCTTCCTGATTCTCGCCTAAGCGAGGGACTGTCGCTCAAGTGACAAATCCATCAAAAATTGGTCAACATACCTGTCTGGTTTGTGCCCGGATGAAATACGGTCGCTCGGGCCAAGCTAAGGCTATTGCTTTTAACAAAGTAATTCCTTACTTTTATTACTTTCAAGAATTTCATATAGTTATTTACCTTTACAACTTCTTGATGGAAAACATGCCATTAGGCTCTCGTATATATGACAGTTATCGTTCAGAGGACTTAAAAAGAAGTCAATTCTGTATGGAGCTCTCTCGCTCAAGCGAGAGTTGTCGTGCTCAAGCGAGGGCACATCCATTTTTGAGGCATTTGTGGCTTAAGCAAGAGCTATCTTGCTTAAGCGAGAAAATAATCAGTTCTCTTGGTGCCTATTTTTGCTCAAGCGAGAGCTGTCTCGCCCCGAGCTAAAACACTCGT
>NC_032022.1:5949256-5949658 GCF_001865875.1 Lupinus angustifolius
AAGCGAGAAGAGCCTGAATATCATTTTATTTACTTTTCTCAAGGAAAATATTTCTCATTTATATCACATGTTTTTAAACCTTGAATTTATTAATTATCACAGGCATATCATTCCCATAATAATCATTCAAACATTATAATTCAAGAGTAAACATGGTATTTGGATATATAAACATAACATAAATTGGTATAAGAAATATTTTCGTACTTAATCCAAACAAACAGGCAATTGATTAAGTACAAGCTTTCTTAATACCCAAGGCAACTTCAAACTTATGAGGGAGTTTGGGCTACCGGATCGAAACTCTCCACTGTTTACGATCCTAATACATTTTAGTTTCTCGAGTGGTGTTCCTTCATGGATAACTACCACAATACTTGATATTTTTAGCTATCCTAAACA
>NC_032022.1:5949758-5989124 GCF_001865875.1 Lupinus angustifolius
TAAGTACGAGTTTTCTTAATACACAAATATAACTCCAAACTTTTGAGATAGTTTAGGAGATCCGGGTGTCATATTCGGACACCACTATGTCACGATGTATTCTCCCTCACCTAAGTGTGTCGGGTCGCTAGGTTCTCTGTTTGAAGGCGAACTTACTTGATCCGATCTCCTCTCGAACTCTTCATTACGCCAAAATAACATTAATTAGTTAATTGACGATAATAATTATACTTACGACATAACTTTTTACCCGAAGATAAAACTTGCGATTTAAAATGAATTTAATTGCTTTCGTCCATCCGATTCAAGGTTGAATATCCTTGAATCATCATTTGTCATTGAAAGTCTTACAATCAAATAACACTTTTTAAATAAGATTTTCAATAAAACTTATACCGAAATTATGTTGTAATATGTGGATATACACCAGGCTAGTTCCCAAGAAAGAGAGGTGGGTCCTAAAGGCACCCTTAAATACCAAGTCTTTCCTTAGACAAAATCTTACTACACATGTATTCCCACTTCATTACATATTACATTTTTCCGATAATTCATAAATCTTATTTTTTTTTGTAAATAAAACGTTTTTACTAAAACTAACCTTTTAAAATAAGATCATTAAGCTAGACTTATCATTTTTAAATTAAGTCAATTTAAACAAAATTAATACTTTTAAATCAATACTTTTTAAGTAAATCTTACCATTTTAAAGTAAGTTCACTGAACTAAGATTCAACATTTTTAAATCATTTTACCATCTAAGACTTCATAACACTTTAAGTTTATAAAGTCAAGACTTTTAGGTAAATCTCATTATTTGACGATCATCACACTCCTCTAGGCACCTTTGAACACCCTTGATTATCGCTTCAACTCTCCTCTTCTTGCGGAAAATATTGCCAAATATAGACTTATTGAAAATAATATAGTTTTCTCTTACCCTAGAAAGCCCATCCATCACATCATGATCAGCCTCAACCCATGACTCCTGGACCATTTTTAAGTAATTAGAATGGGTAGTCTAAGCCGCCTGGAACCGGAAAGGGCGATTAACATAAGAGTCCACCAGACCCCCACACCTCACCAACAAAGGGTTATGATCAGAATGCATTCTAGTGAGATTTTCAACATAGGCTTCCGGAAACTCCATGCGCCAAGCGGTATCAGAAAGACCACGATCCGACCTCTTGGAAATACTCTTGCTAAAACTCTCCCTTCTAAACCAAGTGAAGCGACTGCCAATAGCACCCAGATCCATAATCCCACAAGCATCAAGGACTGTAGAGTTGTTGAACAAACCACCTCTGACTTCTGACGGTAGTAGAATTTCATTAAAATCCCCCAAAAGAAGCCAAGGGAGATTCACAAGAGGACGTAATGAGACTAGGTGATCCCACAAAATATGGCGATCCCAACACGAAGGACTGGCATACACCGTTGTACATAGCCAATTTTTCGAGCCACGATGTAGCTTTATAATAATGGCCTGAGAGCAAGAGTCCACAACAGATATGGTGAAGTCACAACCTTTAGGTGAAAGCATTCACAAACCACCAGCATGACCAACAACTTCAATAATACCACAATCATCATAGCCCAAAGAGTCCTAGAAAGGCTTAGACTTCAAAAATTGACAATGAGTCTCCATAAGAATGATAATAGAAGGCTTAAAACGCCTAAGACTCGAGTGGCCATCTTAGCCTCATTCATAAGACTTGAGTTGGTTACATGGCAAAAGACATCCTCCTCATCCTTATGAGATTCATTTGAGATATGAGATTTAATAATATTTGTACCATACAGTTGAGGGTGAGCATCTAGAACATTGATATCACATCGCACCGTTTGACCGTGATGAACTTCATTAAGGGTTATAGAGCTAGTCCCTTGCTTCAACGTTGATGCCTTATGGGAATGAATTCCCACGTTTTTTGTGGAAATAAAAGGCTGAATAATGTCATTGGGTCTACCTGAATTATTAGAGGAATGAATTGAATTCATGAGAGAGGGATTTTGGGTGCAATTATCACCCTCATTAACAACATTAAAGCACTGAATTCCCACGTGCATGAAAATCCCCCTAGGAATTTTTTGATTCATTGTATTATTAGTAATTGCCTTTAATTTGGCACTAGTAGACGTGGCAGAGTTCACACCTTGTGAGGATGTTGCTGCATTAATTCCATGCAAATTGTTGCCATCATATTACTGAGCATTTAAACCAGCCACTGTTTTTGGAATTGCATTGAATGGCTCCTTTTGAATCATATAACCGTCCACCAAAGTAATTGCCTCATCCGTGCCGTTATTATTCCCCATCCGCAATCTTTTCTTATTAGAGGAGGGCCCAGACATTAATGTGGCATTAATAGGGTTTTGAATCCTTTGAATTTTTGAAACAAGAAGAGACATTCCAGGCATATTGGGCGGATCAAATTTATTGGCTCTTGAAGCCAACACGTCCTCAGTCACACCCTTCACTCCCTTGCTTGATTTCCCATTCATTCTTCTTCCTGTAACGGTTAACCAGTCTCCATGAATGTCCTCAACAACCATTGTAGAGTGAGTTGGAGTGATTAATTCATCATGAATAGCAATTGATGAGGGAATGTCTGAATTCAACCCCTCCACGTGAGTAGCCTCACCTGAGTTCCTAGACTCTGTCCTAATAACCGGTGGCTGAGATGGGACAGACTTCAACTCCAAAAAATTACAGGCCACATGTCCATAGCAACCACACTGGCTACAGATAATGTTGAGACCTTCATACTCCACCTTATGCCAGTTGCCCTGCATACAAACCTTACCAACAACAGGTTGGTTGAAATCAATCTCAACACAAATTCTTGTGAACCTTCCTCTAGCAAAACACAAGGTTTTGTTATCTATTTTAAATGATCGACCAATAGCTGAGGCAATATGAATAAGGAAATTTTTGTCATTAAATAACATGTTCAAGCCTGATAGACGAATCCAAACTAGGGCTTTGGACACTTTTGTCGTCGTTGAGTCGAAATTTGCGGACCATGTAGTAATGGCCACATAGTGGTCAAAAATCATCCACAAACCTCCCTATAGCACCATATCCCTATCCTGAGGTTGATCAAACTTAACCAAGAAATAGCCATTGTCAATGGCCATCATGTCAAACTCGCCGGATAGCTTCCATGCATACTTCAGCCTATCTCGCATAATCTTAAAGCCCAACCTCTTGCCAATGAGTGAGACAATTAAAGAGTCCTGCCAATCCTTGTTGTACTCTCGAAATATGCTTTTAGCGAAAGAGATAGTCGAGAGGAGACGATTACCCCCTACCAATTCCATCTATGCCAAACCCTCTAATAAGAAGTCTTTGTCCTCATGAACCAGAACTGGTTGTCTATCCGCTAGCACCTTATCCCGAAATGACACCCTTGGAACATCTAAAGAAATTGTACTACCCTTATCAGGAGGTTTGTCTAGGGGATGCACCTTTTCAGAGTTTGGTTGTGCCAAAAACACAGTTATTAGCCATGGGAGCATCTATTATGTGACTGTAGAGAAATTGGCACAAGGAATACCTGTTCAACTAAGTCGAAAACATCCTTTATACTCATTGTTTTATTCTTATTTCTATAAGTTCTATAATACTAATTATAAATTTTCTCTTTTAATAAATCAATAAACGGTAACTAAATTTATTTATTCTTAATCAAATAAACTTTATGTAATTTTTGTAGTAAGGTCATGGTTCGAGTCGTCTCTAACTTCTCTGAAAATGAGAAAAAATGTATACAATCAACACCATCTCTAAGTTATTAATTCCATATAAAAAATAATTAAAAACTATTTCATCACCTAAATAAATTTTATGAAATATTTATAGTAAGGCATGGTTCGAGTCGTCTCTAACTTATCTGAAAATGGGAAGAAGTTCTACAACCAACACCATCTCAAAGCTATTAGTTCCATTGAATTAAAACAATCATATATTATAAATATTTTAAAATCAATAAAAAGAAACTCCCGCAAATATATCGATATTTTCCAAATCAACAAAAAATCAACCAAACTAATCAATCAATTTTCGAACTAGAACTAAGTAGTCTTGATTTCTCTATTGCACCTAGGGATACATAGGAGCAAGATGAACTCTTGTCAGACACAAATGTAAAAAATAAAAATATTTTGTTTCAATGAATAAATGTTTAAATTTGTTTAAGGGGTATAAGAGTCCATGTGATTAGCAAGGGTACCGTGTTAATACGGGCGGACGGGGTGCTAATATCTTCCACGATCCGTAATTGACTCATGAGCTCAGAATACCTGTTTAAAGACCATAATTATCCAAATTCGGGTATAACGAGAGTTTCTACGTTTTAACCGCAAAAAATGTAGTGGCGACTCCAAATAAATTAGGAGAGGTAGAAATCAAATTCGCCTATTCCTAAGTCATAAAGCCAGTCTTCCAACCGAAAATATAGTCGTGACAATTTGCATGCATAATAAAGTACCATTTTTTGGGTACCAGCAAGTCAAAGCACACCTAAAAGGGGAGTTGAATAGGTGTAGCGGATCACTTACTCCGCTTTTCCGATATGTTTGCGCAAAAATGAAAATTGTTACACTTAATCGATTAGGCTTGATTTTAATCGATTAATCAATGCTTGGATGTAATCAATTATGCTTGTGGATAATCGATTATCCTGAATCTTGCACTTATTAATTTTATTGTTTTTTGCACAACAAATTACCGATTACCGATATTTATATAATCAATTGATTAATGAAGTTACAGAATGATAACGATACAAATTATAATAGGCAACTCAGGATTAATCAATTAACAACAAAGTAAAGATCAAAAGTAAAGGAGATAAGAGATAGAAAATTGTGCGCAAGGAATTTTTATCCTGGTTCGTTTGCGGTCCACTGCAAACTACATCCAGGCCTCCCCTTGTAATCTTGAGAGATTTTTCTTCACTATTGAAATTGTGTTTGTTTACACGCACACTTCTAGTTACAATAAAAACTAAGTCGTTTCTTTCTTGGAACCTATGAGCTTAACAACCTTGAGTTGACCTATCTAACTCGCCTACTTGGATCTCCTATCCTTTCGTGATACGGACCCAGCCTAGGTATCGCTCGAACCAAGACCTCCTAGTCTCTGTCAAGATTGTCAAAATCTCTCTTGAGTTGAAACTACTCACCAAGAGATCAATTTCATTGTTCGTCACTGTTTTTAATGATTTGTCTTGAGAACTTAATACTCGAATACAACAATTAAACTCAATCTAAACTCTAAGATGAAAAATCCACAAGAACCTCATCTAACTTAGATTTAATGCTAAGGGTTTTCGTAAAAATTATTTGCACACTTTTCATAAAAAATATTTTCCTCACTTCACTCTTAACGAAATCAAGAAACCTATGTAAGAATGCAATGCACTAAAAAACCTATAAATATATGCAATGATATGAATATCTAAGCCATATTCAGAATGCTCTCGCTCTCTAAGCTCTCTTGATGCAATTTCTCACTATAATGTAAGGTATGAAAATGTATATTCCAAATTATTTTCGAGTTATGCAAGTTAGGCCACATGGGCTAGAATTACAACCTTTATAGAAACCACACTGATATTGTCATTAATCAATTATATTGTATCTTAATCGATTAATGAGTTGTTAAAAACCGATTTTATGTTATGTCTTAATCGATTAACCAATGACTTAATCAATTAACGCACCATAGGTTTCAGATTGGTTAGCTGCTATAATTCTAATAATCGATTAACATTATACATAATCGATTATGCTATATGAACATTTGTTTCTTGATGAATGGTAAACTACATATATGACATATGATCATGCAATACATGTTTTTCAAATATGTTATACCTTTAATGGACAAAGCCATGTATTTAGATGCATGAGCTTACTTATCATATAATTTCTAGATGTTATGTCTCAATTTTAGTCTTGGTCATTTTTAAGTTCTTGTGAGACTCCCACTTAGGTTTACCTAACCTAGACTTGATCTAAGGCAATCATCTTAAGACTTCTAGTAAAGTAAAATTACAAAGCCATAAGGCTATAGATATTACCCTTGAGTCTTCGGCTTGTTATATGTTGCAAGATCTTTAAGCTTTCTTGTATGTCCACTGTCTTCATCAAAACCAAGGTCAACTTCAAATATGCAAGTCTTGACACTTTGCACTTTCAAACTCACCCTTTTTGATGATGACAAACTCTACACCAAACCCTTCTTTGATGAGCTTGATAATGATCAGCGAGTGTTTTCAAAAGGTTGGATAATATCAATGTTGTGCTGCTCCCCTTCACTTTGTTCTCCCAATCAACCAAGCAATGAGGTAAAAAATTAAAGCGATATAGGTAGCATACTCATCGAAGCAAAACAACCTGTAAAACACTTCAAATAACAAAACAACACCTTTCTCCCCCTTTTGACATTATCAAAAAGCATAGGCATTAATTTGATAATAGTTGGTCAAAAGTAAGAAGAGATATAAAAGTTTGTTAAAAGAAACTGATCTTAATTGATTAAGTATGGGCTATAATCGACTAAACAATTTTAAGAAGCTTAAACAAGTGTACATATTTCTGCATTTAATCGATTAACATCTGCATTTAATCGATTAAACTGACTAAAAACATAATATGGAGAAGATTTATATGACATATCCATAATGTATATAAGCAATCACGCATGGAATGATTAATTTAACAAATTTATTCAGTTAAGGCATGTATTAATCAAACATATATGATATACACTTAAGATAAGATCAAGGTTTCCATACAAACACAATCCATAATCCATCGACATAATTAAACATAGTTCAACAAGAGACGAAATAGCAAATTTTGCAGCAAGTACATAACATGAGTTTTACCAAAACACTGTACAAATAGAAAATACAATGCCCAATTTGAAATAAAGTACAAGACCCAAAATAGAAGCTAAACAACAAAACATAACACCCTAAGACCTAGACACTCCTAAAATACTCGTAAGGTGGTGGAGGGGGTCGTCTTGCTTGCGGGTACATGATGTCATTGTTGGTCTTGATAAGTAAATCTAGGCGATTAATCTCTAAATTAAACCTTTCACTTTGTCTCCCAAAACCAAATTGGATCAAGTTCCTCAAAGACTCATAATGTATGTCAATACGAGCATTGGTTCTCTGTTCTTGTTGCTCAAAATCAGCATGAAATGAGTCCCTTAGAGGCTGATAGTGTAGGTCAATCTGATTATTCAGCCTCTGCTCCATAGCATCCACATGGACTAACCCGAAAGGTGGTACTTGAGGCATATCAGCAGCCTCCCCCTGATTCTTAGGAATCTGCTCATCCATAACAGTAGGAGCCTCTTCATCCGACAAATCCAATTCCAAAGTAGTATTGTGATCTTCCTAGTATTGTCAGGCATTATCATACTTGTATATTCCCATCTTGTGGATCATATTGTCACCAAGCAACTGCTCACGAGAATTTGTAGAAATGACCACCATATTTGAAGTATATATTTCTAGATAATCAATAATCCGAGATATATAAATACCATATTCAAACAACTTAGTATGAGAGGTTAAGATATCACACATCACCGTAATTATTTCCTCAGGCCAGTTTATCATGATGTTTTCACATATTTCAAACATTAGTTTCAGTTTATTAACATTTGGTTGGGCATGGCTTGTATTTCTCTGCACTAGTATATATGCAACTAAGTAGTGTAGAAGTCGGTTTTCCACCAATAACGATCCAAATTTGGTTAGTTCGACTTGCACATACAAGTGTAGTCCTCTAAGACAAGAGTTATACATTTCAGTCGCGTCAAATAAGTTCCATAACTCATTTGTGCAGTCCCCTAAGCTTGAACCATCACTGCATAGTCCTCCCACAATCAGAAACAAATCCTCATTCAATTCAAAAAACTTCCCCAAAACGATTGACCAATAACTTCCATCCTTATAGCAAAAATTGGCATACAATTCCCTAATGAGAGTAGGGTATACCTTTCCACTCGGCTCGAAAAACTAATTCACTCATTGTATTTCCATCCCATGTGGAAACTCGTAGCCTTTCTCAATTGGAATTTGGCTAGACGCGTTTCTTGTAGGATTAGTGAATAATAGGGGTCACCATGATCCCTTCTATCACTGTGACCAGATGAAGAGCCAATTTTGGTTCTTCTAGAACGATTTTTCGTAGTTTTTATTCTCTTTTGCTTTCTATCTGACATTTTTCTCGGATTGGAGAGGATTAATCAATTATATAATCGATGTAATATGTTTCTGGGTCATGGTTTAGAATTGGTGACAAATCTAGGGTTTTCGAATTTCTATTGATTGAGGGTTTAATTGATGTCTAATATAGCTTCTTGGGGCTCGGTTTAGGTGGCTATGTGGTTAGGAATGATCAAATTCACCAATTGATTGAAAATGGGCAGGAAATTTTGAGATTTAGGGTTTGAAAAACCTTTCTGATACCTGTTCTGAATATGATACCGTCGTTAATCGATTAAAGCACCTGTTAATCGATTAAGACTCATTAAAGTCTTAAATTTTTTAAAAATTGAGTCTAGTTAATCGATTGATGCAAGATTTAATCAATCAAGTGTTAGAAAACACAATGCTGAAGCTACTGAAACTCAACTTAGTCGATTATGACACAAGTTAATCGATTATTAAATCACAGATTTGAGTACATTTTTTAGAATGGAATGGAATGCTAAGACACTTAACCTAAGAATCTATTCTAGACAGAATTAAACAATTCTAGCACATAAACACATAATCATGAATACAATTTATAAGCACAAATGAATCATGCATTCAACATATATTACAAAGATAAGCATATTGATCATACAAAGGCACACAATACCATTAACCAAACTAGTTGAGATATTGTTCATCAAGAATTCCAAGTTCTCTTCTAAGAACACAGAATGTATCCCATTTAAGGGGCTTGGTGATAATATCCGCTAGTTGTTTAATGGTTTCAACAAATTCAAGTACACAATCACCTTTTTGAACATGATCACATAAGAAATGATGCCTTATTTCTATATGCTTGGTTCTAGAATGCAGAATGAGATTCTTTGATAAGTTTATGGCACTTGTATTATCACATTTAATCGGTATCTTTTCTAGCTTGAGACCGAAATCCATAAGTTGTTGCTTCATCCAAAGGATTTGAGCGCACTACACACTAGCGACACTGTATTCCACTTTGGCGGTGGATAAAGCAACACAAGCTTGCCTTTTGCTGTGCTATGACACTCAGGAGTTGTCTAAAAGGTGGCAAGTGCCACTAGTGTTTTTTCTGATCCAATTTACAACCAGCGAAATCAGAATCGGAATATCCTACCAAGGATAGTGAGGCATCCCTAGGATACCATAATCCTATATTTAGGGTTCCCTTAAGATATCTCATGATTCGTTTAACAAAACTAAAGTGCGATTCTTAGGCATAGATTGATATCTCGGACATATGTAAACACAACATTATATCAGGGCAACTCATAGTTAAATATAGTAACGAGACTATTATGCTGCGATACTTAGTTACCTATACCGCCTTTTCTTTTTCGTCTTTATCTAAGTAACAAGAGGATGCCATTGGTGTAGGCGCTTCTTTACACTTTTCCATCTCAAACTTGCGAAGTAGCTCTTTGCAATATTTCGACTGATGGACAAATATTCTGCTTTTCATTTGCTTAATTTGTAATCCGAGGAAGAAAGTAAGCTCCTCCATCATTGACATTTGAAATTCTCCCTACATCAAATCAGAAATATATTGTCGACATATATTTTCACTAACAAAACGTGATTATCTGATTTTTGGATAAAGAGCATTGTATCAACTTTGCCCTTTATGAACTCTCTTTCTAAAAGAAAGGTACTCATTCTATCATACCACGTTCGAGGAGCTTGTTTTAGACCAAAAAGTGTCTTTTTAAGGTTATAAACATGGTTGAGGAACTTATAGTTTTTAAAATCAGGCGGTTTCTCAACATGCACCTCTTATTGAATGAATCCATTCAAGAAGGCGCTCTTAACATCCATTTCGAACAATTTGAAGTTCATGATTGATGCAAATGCCAATAACATCCTAATGGCCTCTAACCTCGCAATAGGGGCGTAGGTCTCATCATAATCGATACCTTCATCTTGGTTGTATCCCTTTGCCACTAGGCGTGCTTTGTTTCATATTTTTAAGCCAGATTCATCGAGTTTGTTTATGAAGATCCATTTGGTACCAATTATCGGATGAACTTTTAGTTTGGGGACCAAGTCCCACACATTATTTTGTTCAAACTGGTTTAGCTCTTCTTGCATAACTATACTCAAGTGCTCATCCTCTATGGGCTCATCTATGATCTTAGGCTCTAAATGCCTTACTATGCATCGAATACCCTAGAATTCATTCACTTTTGAATCAAACTTTCCTAAAGCATCTTTTCCATTGTTTAAAATAAAACATTTACATCCAAAAGCGTGTATATGAGATATACTAGGTTATCGACCTTTTAAAAGTTCATAATGAGTTTTTAAAAGTTTAGGCCTTAGGAGTACTCGATTTATAACATAGCATGTCATATGTAGTGTATTGAACCAAAAATATTTAGGCACTTTGTTTTCATGAAGAATGGTCCTGGCCAACTCCTCTAATACGCGATTGTTTCCTCTCAAAAACTCCATTTTATTGAGAAGTTCGAGGAGCCGAGTATTGGTGCAGGATATCATGTTTATCACAAAAAATTTCGAATAGGTGATTTTCAAATTCACCACCATGATCACTAAATATATAGAATATCTTAAGGTCAAGTTGGTTTTGGATTTGTTTGGCCAAGTTTTTGAAGGATTTGAAAGCGTCACTTTTTACAGAAAGAAACAAGGTCCATGTAAATCTAGAGAAATCATCCATGATTACCAAAGCGTAGTAACTACCCGCAAAACTCATAATTTGTGATGGTCCAAATAAGTCCATATGGAGCAGCGCCTAAGGCCTTGTTGTCGATATCACATTTTTAGAAGCAAATGAGTTCTTGACTTGCTTACACCTTTGGCAAGTGTCGCAAGTCTCTTTAGATTTGAAATTGAGTTTAGATAATCCATCAACCAAATTGTGAGATGATAATTTGTCAAGATGTTTAATATGGATATGCGCAACGCGCCTATGCCAAAGTCATATTTCACTCTCTTTAGATATAAAACATTTTGAAAACAGAGAAGTGACATCTTCCAAATTAACCATATAAATTTTATTTATACGATGACCGACAAACTTAACATTATTATATATATTATCACAAATATTACAACAATCAGAATCGAAGGATATTTGGTTACCTTTGTCACTTAATTGGTTGATACTCAATAGGTTTTGCTCAAAGCCTTCCACATAGAGCACATTTTCGATCTCTACTTGATTGGTATTGTCAATTGTCTCAATGCCAAGTATTTTCCCTAGGTTGTTGTCATCATAGGTGACATACCCTTTGTCTTTAAGTGAAAGATCAAGGAATTTAGATCTGTCACCAGTTATATGCCTCGAACAGCTGCTATTCAAATACTAGTGTTATCCAAGCGTTCAAAGGCATATCTACAAAACAGATTACTTATATTGTTTAGGTACCCAAATGATATTGGGTCCCTTTTTGTTAGTAACCAAGGGATTTTGTGCCTTTTCACCCAAACATAAGTACCATTAGGCACACCATCTATCCTAATATAATATGCAATGGATGTATGGCCATGAGTGTCGTAGTCGAAACATGTAGGCATGCGAATATCTGACTTTTTATGAGTATGGACTACAAGTCTCATATATGGCATTTTCTTATTAGGTAGGGGTTTATATCCTATTCTTGTATGGTTACTTACATTTCTTGATTCAGCAAGTAATGTGTCTAGGTTAAATCTATTGTACGTGAGCTTTGTGAGTTTTTCTTTTAAATTGGAATTCTCAGTTTGCAAAGTCTCGCAAGTATCGTATACATCTACCATTGGCAATTTGTGCAAAGCCCATTGGGCCCGCCCACCCACATATTTTAGGCGGGCATGGCATGAAAAATAGGCCCTTCCGCCCTAAAATGCCCGCCCAACATTCCCTTTTTGTCCATGGGAAATTATAATGGGTGGGCAAGGCGGCCCGCGGGCATCATTAAAAAATTATGCCAAAAGGCCCAATTAAGAAGGCCCATTGTGTAACCCTAAGTCCTAAAAGAAGGGAGTCAAGGGTTAGCAAAATCCCATCCAGCTTCTGCAAATTTAGAAATTAGAGAAGAGACACCATCAAGAACAGCAATGGCAACCCAGATGACACCATCAATAACACCAACGCCTGACCCAGGTTCTACTTCCTCTACCATGGCTATCTTCCTCTTTAATTTTCTTGTTTATTATCTCATTTTTAAATGGGTTTAAGCCAGTAACATATTATACAATAAACATATTATCTCGTTTTATTGGAATATGGCCAACAATGTTTAAGTTTTTATATATTGTTTCTTATCGGTTCATTAATTTTCTTGTTTTATTGAAAAGCAACAATGTTTAAGTTGCTTGGATTAGAGGTTTACGTGTTGGATAGAAGATGGGTTAAGTGTTGGATAGAAGATGGGTTAGGTAGAAGATGGGTTAGATAGAAGATGTATGTAAGATGGGTGTAGGTTCTGCAAGTCTGCAATTCTATAAACTTTTCATTGTCAAATTAAACACTAAATAAATATATTATTGCACTTCAATATATTATGAATGTCTTATTTTGTTATATGTATAAACTTAGACTAAATATGTAAAAACTAATTGATAAACTATTACTATTTTTTTTGAAATTTTGTGATTTGATAATAATATTGGATCAAATAGTTATGTATATTGTTGAAATTATTGATGCCTTGTTCCCTTTTATGTATAAATAATTGAGACTTTGTACCCTTTTATGTATAGAACATGTTGGAGTTGAAGCAAATGTCATGAATAATGACAATGTTTTTGAAGATGAGTTTATGGAGAATGAGAATGAGCATGAAGTTGAGCAGAATAAGAACCATTCACCTAGTATGAAAAAGGCAAGACAAACAAAAGCTAGATGTTGGGATTGTTTCACAATAATAAAAATGTTGGAAGGTGGGATTAAAAAGGTTTAATGTATCGCTTGCAAGTAAGAGTACTTAGCTGGTGGTTCTAAATATGGCACAAATTCTATGAATCGTCACATGAAAGACTGCAAAAAAAATTAAGTTTGAAAATGTTGGTCAAATGATGATAGATGGGCATGCAAGATTGAAGTCTAATGTGATAGATCAAATGATATCACGTGAGATGTGTGCTGATGCGATAATTGAGCATGAGCCATTTAATTTTGTTGAGTATAAAAAGATTAGAGCTTGGGTGAAGTACTTGAACCCAAATTGTCTTCCTATTTCTAGAAATACCACAACGGCAGATGTGATAAGAATTTACATGTGTTAGAAAGAGAAGTTGAAGACAACATTGACAAATATTCCTAGTAGGATATGTTTAACTTCTAATATGTGGACAACTTGTACTACTGAGGGCTACTTATGTTTGACAGCTCATTTTGTTGACAAAGATTGGAAATTGAATAGCAAAATTCTCAACTTTCGTCACATCTTCCTCCTCATTCTGGTTTTGGAATGTGTGAAATGATATTGGAATTTTTGAAGGACTGGAAAATTGAAGAAAATGTTTTTTCTTTAACCTTGGATAATGCAAATTCCAATGATACCTTAGTTACTACTTGAAGAACAAACTTGTTGAGAAGAATAGGTTGGTGGCTGATGGAGAATTTTTTCATGTGCGTTGTTCTGCATACATTTTAAATTTGATTGTTCAAGATTGGTTAAAAGTGGCTACTGAAGCATTGCATAAAATTAGAGATAGTGTTAAGTATGTGAAAGGTTTAGAAACAAGGAAGAACATGTTTAGAAAATGTGTTGTAAACATTGGAGGTATTGACAATTCAGTTGACTTGAAATTAGATATGTCTATCAGATGGAAGTCAACTTATACGTTGCTTGATACTGCTCTCAAATATAGACGTGCTTTTGATGATTTTCCATTGTATGATCCAACTTATCGATATTGTCATTTGGTACAAGAGTGGACTAAAGCACAAAGAATTTGTGATTTCTTATGTCCATTCTTTCAAATTACTGAATTAATCTCTGGCACATCCTATCCCACCGCTAACATATATTTCATGCAAGATTGGAAAATTAAATGTATTCTTCTTAAAAGTTTAAATGATGAAGATGAAGTTATAAAGAAGATGGGTGAGAAGATGTTTGCGAAGTTTAACAAATATTGGGAAGATCTTGTTAGGTATCAGTGGTTACAATACACCTAGAAGGGGGGGGGTTGAATAGGTGTCGCGATTAGAATTACCGCTTTTCGCAAATCAACACTTAATGTTGAATGAACCCTACTTAATCGATTAAAGAATAAGGATAATCGATTATATGAACAACATTAATCGATTAACAAAAGAAACAGTTTTAATCAATTAACAGAAACAATTTTAATCGATTAACAGAAGCAAGATAATCGATTAACACAACAATATTAATCGATTAAACAGAACCAGTAAGCAATTACAGAAACGATTAAATGCAGAACAGATAACCGATAACAGAACGAATACAGAGCTTACAAATTTGTATATCAGAATAGCTTGCAGTACAACAAATGAACAGAATGTATTAGTTGAATCAAATATACAAATTAATCGATTGAAAACAGTAAAGAGAGAGAGAGAAAACAAATCCTGCAACGCGAATTTTTATCCTGGTTCGTTTGCTGTCCACTGCAAACTACATCCAGGCCTCCCGGCTGACTTGGGAGATTTCCTTCACTATAATCGAATCAATGTAATTTACAAACACATTATCCAATTACAACACTTAGCAAATGACAAGAAATCAAAGAAACTATTCAATGGTTTGACTCCCTTCCTACCGATAAAGAAAACGTTTCTTTCGGCGTAGCCCCAGCCAAAGAATCTCTCGTTCTTTCCTTTTCTTACACTCTAAGCTATGAAGAAACACACAATCTCTACTGGTGATACGACACCAAGAGATTCCCTTTACAACAATTTATTCAAGAATTACAAGAGTAAAATTAAGCTATTCCTAAGCTCAAATACAACAAGAAGGCTTTACTCTAATGCACATCTAACACAAACTCATGTGAAATGACAAGTATTAGTTATGAAAACAGAAGTTACAGAATCATAAAACTTCATGAAAAACGCATCAAAATATGCATGAACATGTGAGGGAAAACATGAGAAATTATAACATGAAATGCACTCAATCCTAAAGCATAGAATCTCTCATTTCTAAACTCACAAATGCACTTAACAAATAGATGCAACAATTAACACGTAAAATGCTCTAACTCTCTAATAAATGCAACATGCAACTTATGAGATTAATTCTGAAAACGCAGTTTATAAAGAATCAGTCCAGAACCCCAGATAATCGATTAAATGCCATCTTAATCGATTAACGGGACTAAAAATTATAACTGATTCTGTTTTTCAGTTTTTCAGTTTCAACAACTTAAAAATCAGTTAGGTTAATCGATTAACGTAAAGCCTTAATCGATTAACTGCATTTCAAAAACGTGTTCCAGTAGCAACCACTTTTCACAGCAGTTGGGTTAATCGATTAAATGTATGGTTAATCGATTAGCAGTAAATAAAATGTGTATTTTCAAATAGAAAACATCAAATATGTTATGCACTTAGATAATACATGTTTAACACTTAGTTTTATGCCTAGAATGCACATATACATGTATTTATGTAATGCATGAACATATTATGAAATGAACATATCTCATGGATGAAATGATTTAAAAGATATATGCATATGAGACATGTATTAGGTGCCCTAAGCCTTCGACTCAACTTAAACTAGAATCTAGTCTAAGCCTAGTACCAAATAAAAGACTTAAGCACATTGATTTGTTGGTTATCTTCAAGCTCTTTTAGGCACAAGTTGTCCTCATCAAAACCATGACGTTCAAGGAGAGCTTTCCAAAGTGTTCCTCTTGACATGCACACTTTCAGATTATAGTGTTGTGCTTGCTATGGGAGCGGTTCTTGACCCACGAATGAAATTAGGCATGTTGAAGTGTTGTTTCTCAGAAGTTGATGACTATATTGCTAGTCAAAAGGTAGAACATGTGAGTTCAAAGTTACACATGCTTTTTAAAAAGTATGCAAGCAAAAATTCTTCTAACTTAATTGTGCAAAGGCGCAATATAACTGCAATTCCTCAAACTCCAAGTATGTCGAGTTCCAAAAAAAAGGATGTTTGATGTAAGTTAATTTATTTTTGTTCATTGAAAAAACATAATCAACATCTCATAAATCAAGCCGGAAAGTCTCAACTAGATGCATACTTGGATAACCAATTTTGGAGATTAACTTTAATGAAGATGGAGATTTAGATGTCTTGAAATGGTGGAAGGTTAGAGCGTCTCGTTTTCCCGATTTATCATTAATGGCTCGTGACTTGCTAAGCATTTCCATTACAACGGTTGCATCTGAATCTGCATTTAGCATTGGTGCACGTGTCCTTAGCAAATATAGGAGTCGTCTCTTACCAAAAAATGTTCAAGCTTTAATTTGTTCTCGCAATTGGTTGCATGGATTTGTTGAAAATGGTAATTAATTCAAACTAGCATTTGAATTATGTTGAATCAAAATTTACATGTGCATTTAATTGTTTTCTTTGAATGGTTATATGTAGATGATGATGATGATAGTGATTTGCATTCAAGGTGAGTGGTGATTGATTAAAGATAAGGATCAAGGAGTATCTATTGTTCTTAATATGAATATATTAATGATGAATTGATGACACTTATCTTTTGTTCTTATTATATTTATTTGTTGTATTTGGCATTTAGATTGAGACTATGACTCTACAATGCTAATTGTGATGGTTATGGAAGTTTGTGTTTAAAGATATATTTGTTTGATTAAAAGATACATTGTTCTTCTACAATGTTTAAAGATCTAGAAAGTGTTGAGAAATTAATTTCATAATGATGTGAATAGTATGCAGTTTCATAATGATCCATAAAAAGTTGAAAATTACACTAACCATGTACTAGATTATTTTAGATTTTTTTAATTTAGGGCGGCCCGCAAGCCCGTTCTGCCCATGTTTAGGGCAGGCAAGGCATGGTATTTCATGCCCTATGTAAAAATGGGCATGCCCATGCCCGCCCTAATTTAGGTGGGCATTGTATGGACAAGGGCAGGGCAAGCAAGACGGCCCTAATTGCCAATGCTATATACAGCAGGTTGACCTAAGTTATTTTTAGAGGGATCACATGAGTTGCAGGAGTAGATTAAATCAAGAGTTTCATTTTCTAATTTTAGTTCATCTAACTCTATTTGCATCTTAACAATTTGTTATTCATGTAATATGATTCCCCGTTTTTATCTACGTTAATACTAGCAAGCTTTTTCAATTCCTCATGTAATTCAACATAAGCATTATACAATTTGTCATAGGGAGGGGAATCATTGGAAGAAGATGAAGTGTTAGAATATACCACATTCGTATCATCCTGACCACTCCAGCTACAAGCTTCTTGTGTTTTTACCATTAAGCATAATTCCATAGACTTCTTCTCGTCAGATGTGCTTGATGTTGATTCCTCCTTTGGAACATCCCATACAATATATGATTTCTATGATTTGAAGTATCGAGGAGTGCTCTTCTCGGATTCAACCTTCTTGAGGTAGGTCGGATATTGGAACCTTATATGTCCAGCTTTCCCACACTCATGGCAAGTGAAGCACTCCTTTAGGTTCTTGCCTTTCTTGGTTGATTCTTGCGCTTCCTTCTTTTGGAACTTTTTGAATCCTCCTATTTTCTTCAAGAATTTTCCAAATTTTCGTACCAGGAGATTCAAAGTTTCATCATCCAAATCAGAGTTAGAATTGTCATCCTCTTTATCTTCTTTATCTTGTGAAGTTGTAGCCTTGAGAGAGATGTCTTTGTTATTCCTATCTGAATCCTAGTGCATCATCAAGCGCCTTAACTCCATCTTATGCTCTTGGAGTTTGTCAATTAATGTTGCAAGAGGCATGGAATCCAAATTTTTCGACTCCACGATTGCGGTGACTTTTGGAGGCCATTTCTTGTAAAGACAATGCAAACCTTTATTCGTTAATTCACCTTTAGCAAATGATTTATCAAGGGCAACTAAATGGTTAACTATATGAGTAAATTGCTTCTACATTTCACTAATAGATTTGTTTGGTAACATGCAAAATAACACATACTCGTGTGTTAGCACATTTAGTTGGCGCACTTAACCTCCCTAGTGCCTTCATGGGTCACTTGTAAAGTATTCCACATTTCTTTCGCATTTTGGCACTACGAAACCCTAAAGAACTCATAATATGATAGATCCGATGTGATAATGGTTTTAGCTCGAAGGTTATGTTGAACCTTTCTATGTTCATCATCGGTCCATAGACTTTCAGCTTTTCTTTAGGTTCATCGTCCACCAAGTATAGTGGAACGAAAGAACCATTGACCACGGTTTCCCAAATATATGTGTCAATCGCCTCAACAATGATCTACATGCACACTTTCCAGTAAGTGTACCCCTCACCACTGAGTATTGGAGGTCAGTTGATGGATGTACCATCTCCACTAAAACGGTTAGTGGAACCCATAGTGTTATCCCCTAGGATTAAACAAATACGCGGTCAAGCTAGCACTTACGTAATAGCTCTGATACCACTTGTTGGGTACCAGCAGGTCTGAGCACACCTAGAAGGGGGTTTGAATAGGTCTAGTGGATCACTTATTCCGCTTTTCTGATATGTTGCGTAGAAATGATAACTTCTGCACTTAATCGATTAACCAATGCTCGGATTAATCAATTATGTTTGTGGATAATCTATTATCCTGAATCTTGAACTTCTTGATTTTATTGTTTCTTGCACAACAAGTTATCGGTTACCAATTTTTATACAATAAATATATTAATGAAGTTATAGAATGATAACGATATCTATTATAACAGGCAACTAATAATTAATCAATTAACAACAAAGTAAAGATCAAAAGTAAAGGAGATAAGGGATAGAATATTGTGCAAAAGCAATTTTTATCCTGGTTCATTTGTGATCCACTATAAACTACATTCAGGTCTCCCCTTCTGATCTTGGGAGATTTTTCTTCACTATTGAAATTATGTTTGTTCACACGCACACTTCCAATTACAATAAAAACTAAGCCGCTTCTTTCGTGGCACCTATGAGCTTAACAATCTTGGTTTGACCTATCTAACTCACCTATTTGGATCTCCTATCCTTTCGTGATTCGGCCCCAGCCTAGGTATCGCTTGAACCAAAACCTCCTAGTCTATGTGAAGATTGTCAAGATCTATCTTGAGGTGAAACTACTCACTAAGAGATCAACTTCCTTGTTCATCACTATTTTTGATGAGTTGTCTTGGGTACTTAATACTCAGATACGACAATTAAACTCAATCTAAACTTTAAGCAGAAAAACCCACAAGAATCTAATCTAACTGAGATTTAATGCAAAGGGTTTTCGTAAAAATAATTGGCACACTTTTCAAAAAATGATATTCCACTCTTAACGAAATCAAGAAACATATGCAAGAATGCAATGCATTGAAAAACCTATAGATATATGCAATGATATGAATATCTAAGTCTTATTCAGAATGCTCTCACTCTCTAAGCTCTCTTAATGCAATTTCTCACTCTAATGCAATGTATGAAACTGTATGTTCAAAATTATTTTCAAGTTATGCCACATGGGCTAGAATTATAGCTTTTATAGAAACCACACTGATGTTGTCATTAATAGATTATAATGTATCTTATTCGATTAACGAGCTATTAAAATCTGATTTCTGTTATGTATTAATTGATTAACTAATGACTTAATCGATTAACACATAGGATTCAAATTGGTTAGCTATTGTAATTCTGATAATCGATTAACATTATACATAATCGATTATGCTGTATGAACATTTGTTTTTTGATGAATGGTAAACTACCTATATGACATGTGATCATGCAATACATGTTTTTCAAATATGTTAATTTAATCCAGAAAACCATGTATGTAGATCCATGAGCTTACTTACCATATAATTTCTAGATGTTATATCTCAATTTTAGTCTTGTTCATTTTTAAGTTCTTGTGAGATTCCCACCTAGGTTTATCTAACCTAGACTCGATCTAAGGCAATCATCTTAAGACTTCTGGTAAATTACAAAACCCTAAGCCTATAGATATCACTCTTGAGTCTTCGACTTGTTGTTTGTTGCAAGATCTTCAAGCTTTCTTGTATGTCCATTGTCTTCATTAATACCAATGTCAACTTCAAATATGCAAGTCTTGACTCTTTGCATGCAAAATAAAGTACCATTGATATGATCCATTTTTCTAAGGGTAATTTTCATCATAAAAAGACTTGGGTAACCTCATCTTTACCTCGGGTTAGCCTGAGCTATATGACAAATGTTAACCCATCATAACACTTCATATGTTGTAGTGATGGTTAAACCATCCCAAAACACAATACATTACTCTAAGAGACAAGAATTTTGCATTATCACACGCTTCATCCATGCCTATATTATCTCATAATAAAAAACACACCATTCAAGCATCCATTTGTTTGGTCATTCACTCATACATTAAAAATATGCAATTCAAGCATTCATTGACTCATTCAAGCATTCATTGACTCATTCAAGCATACATAGATTCAATTTTGGGGGTACAAACACATAGATTCATTTAAAAAGAAAAATATGTTATTCATCCATACACACATTTAAAAAGAAAAAAACATGTCAATTAAATATTCACTTGTTCATTCAAGCATACATACAGTCAAAGAGAATAAATTCATCAGTCATTGGCTTATACTTTCATTCATTCATATGAAAATAAAAAACATATCATTCATATGAAAATAAATAACATATCATTCATACATGCACGTACTTATTCATTCACGCATACATTCATAAAAAATATAGGTCATTCAAAATATTGCATTTTGTGAATTATCATATCATGCATTCTAACATATTATTTCACCATATCATGTCATCCATTACTACAAATCTCCTCATCCAAAAATAAATCACTTCATACATCTTCAAATATTCCTTACATTCTAAATCATATGCATCATAAATCACATTTTTCTAGCATTTTCATGCATTCAAAAAAAAAATTCACATGCATTCCTTGGTTGCATGTCATGCACTTCCATGCAACATATAAAAAATTATAAAATAAATATGGTTTAATTTGATTCATATATCCCAAATAAATTAAATGTATCTTTGTACGCATGTCAAGTATTTTTAAATAGTATAGGTTCAGAGTTAGCATTACTTGTATTTCATGTATCATTTTGATTTATAGGTTGTGTTTCAATCTAGGTAATACTGATTTTTTAATACAAAAATCTCTCCATGCAACAATAAAAACCATTTATTTACCATTTGCTATGGTCGCTCATCACTTGAGGGTTGGTTTTAAGAACACTATTGTTAGACTCAACTAAAAATAATCATAGTTGAAGCTGAAGAAATCCAAGAAGATGGAGAGAATCTCAGTTGGTGATTGAGACTCCATTTGCTAAACCTATTATTCCAAATGGTGCACCATCTACTGCTACAATTGAATTAGGGATCACTTTGAAAAAATATCCTTCTTTGAAGACCCCAAAAAAGTCAATTGTTCTTAAACTCACTTATGCTTCTCTTTTCACGAGTAAAGAATTATTTTATAATGCATTTTTTAATGACTATATAATAATGCATTAATCATGTGAATTTACCATCTCATATTATATTCAACCAATTATATTTACCTAAAACACACAAAAAATACATATATAAAATTAATCAAGACATTAATATGAGAAATTTGATTTAAAAAATATAATGGATGATGATGCAAATAAAAAACCCAAAATGATGTGCATCTTCAAACATATGTTTTATGTTAGAAGGCTTCTCTATAATTCCTAAACACTTAAAAGATATTATTAGTCATTCCATTTGAGCCTAGACATTATGGAAGGAGATTGTTTTTTAATAGCCTACATTATGTTAATAGCTCAGGGAGAGTACTTTTTCAATTTTTTACATTGTCATTCAATTGTTAAAGAAAAGAATACATTCTTTCACACCACTAATTGGCTAAAAGATAAGAGAGTACAAAGAACGTTCCTAGCTTAAAGGGTAAAAAATACAGAAAATTATACAAAAAAGACTACTGAGATTCCTCAATTAATATCTCATGTAAACTTTAGGGCAAAGAAAAGTGCAATATGAATGATTGCAAAAGGATATGTTTCTGGAAATATTTTTGCCTTAATCTTAGGTCATTTTTATTACAACCCATAAAATCCACTTGACAGTAGGAGTGTTCGAATCCAGACCGGTCAAAAAATAAAATCAAAATCCGATCAAAAATAGACCTAAACCATAAAAACCAAATGTGTTTGGATTGTATCAGAATTATTTTTTAAAGACCAACTAGAATGGTTTTCGTTTTCACCTCTTGGATCCCGATCGATCCAGACCGGACCGAAATTATTTAAGTGTATAACTCTTTTAAGTATCTTCCAAACTTAATCATAAGTTCAACTCCTAAATCATTCCTCATTGTCTCTCTTCTTCCACTCCCCCATCCACCCTTTCTCCACTACTACTCTCTCATCTGCCACCTTCTCCTCCGTCAGCCCGCCCGCCACTTTCTCCACCGTCGGCCCGCCACTCTCTCCTTTGTGTTAGGTATGTCTTCTATCTTCATTATTCAAATATTTTCTCTAAAATTAGGCCCAAATTCTTTGTGTCTTCATTCTTCATATGGTAAATTTTGAGTAGGTTCACTAATACAATGTTTTGGTCCATTTTTGACCATTTGACAAAAACATTACATTAAAGGACAGATTTCTATGTTATCTTGGTTTAATAATTAATGCTTTCAATTTATTTGATTATTTCATTACTAGGAGGAACCCTTTTTGCAATTAAGTAATTTAGATTTCTGACTTTTTGTATGACAAACTTCTTCTAGTATATTAATTAACTACATGACCTGCTAATAATGCATGACATGCTACATTATGATTTTGGTGCAATGTGTTTGGATGTTATGACAAATTTGATGTACATTGCGATGGTATTATCTATGTATTCCTAATTTGCTCTATGTTTCTAACCATTTATGGTAATGTTTATGTGTTTGTGTCTTGCACTCTTACAAGATGAAAATAATGGAAGTTGTGAAAATGTATTGGCGAGAGTTGACTCCAACAAGTCTACTAATGAATTTGGTATGTGGGGGAAGATGGCTTGAACAAAGATGAAACTTCTAGGCTTGACAACAAAAGGAAATTGGCATCTAAGTTCGACGGTCATGATTTCATTGCTGAAAATGAAGGTAACCAAAAATCCTCTATACAAAGATCTTGGACGTAGGATCATTTTACAAAATGTAATGATCCACTGAAACCAAGAGTCAAATGTAATTGGTGCGGGAAAACCTATGCATGTGATTCACATAAAAATGGTACAAAAAATCTTAATAACCATTTGTTAACTCAGTGTAAGAAAATTTCCAAAGACTATATTGATTTTAGTCAAAAGATCATTTCCCTTCAACCATTAAAAAAAGAAGACGATAAAGGGATTAGTGGTACTCTTGTTGATGTTGGTTTTGATGTGGATGCATGTAGAAAATCTCTAGCTAGGATGATCATTGTAGATGAGTTACCTTTTAAGTTTGTTGAGGGAGAGGGATTTCATTATTTTACGAGTGTTGTGCAGCCCAAGCTCTCAATTCTGAGTAGGATTACAATTGCTAGAGAATGTTGGAGTCTATACATGAATGAGAAACATAAGGTGAAAAGTTGTTTCTTTAATCAAGCCAATATGTGAGTTTAACAACTGATTGTTGGATTTAGTACAAAATTTGAATTATCTAAGCATTACTGCACATTTCATTGATGTGAATTGGAAATTGCATAAAAAGATTCCTAATTTTTATAAAATTAAGAATCACAAGGGAGATAGAATTCGTAGGGAAAATGTCTAGAAAATTGGTTGATAAATAGGGTTTTCACCATAACAATAGATAATAGTTCTTCAAACGATGTTCCAATCTCATACTTAAAGATAGAATGGGTGATTGGAATTTACATCCATCAAAGGGAGAACATATGCATGTTAGATGTTGTGACATATTATCAATCTTGTATTCACTAATGGGTTCAAAGACTTGCATGATTCAATCATCAAAATTATAAGTGCAGTTAGATATGTTCATGCATGTCCTAGTCGATTGAATAGGTTTAAAATCTGCATAAAAGAAACTAGGATACAAGATGAGTGTTTTGTGCAATTGGATGTTCCTAGCATGTGGAACTCCACCTATGTTATGCTTGAAAGTGCATTAAAATTTCAAAAGGATTTTAAGAGACTAGGTGAGAGAGATACTCATTTTGTTTTGATGTAAGGTGATGTCTTAAAGAATGATGACTGGGACAATGCGAAATACTTTATTAAATTCCTAAAAATATTTTATGATAACAATTTAGAAAACCTACTCCACAATTTAAAAGTTTTAGGGAGATGATTCACTTACTCTATGAATAAGTAAAAAATATAATTCACATTTTATCTATCAATTCTAAGAAAATTCAATGGTTACATTAATTGAATTAGTTAATAGATCTAAGTCATTAGATTTTTATAGAATGAATGACTAAAATGTGGAGTAAATTTTTTTTACTTACTTCTAAAGTAAGTGGATAATCTTCCTAAAACTTTTTTTACATCATGTGGGCATACGTTTGTACTAATTTTATTTGTTAAAAGTGATTAATATACGAATAATGTGTAGTATAAAAAATAATTGTCATCATTCAAATATATTAATTCCCTTTCCATAACAAATCTTTTTGTTAATTGCAGGATGTGGAGTTATCAAAATATATCTCTATTCTTTCTCTCTCCCTTAACTACCCCCTCTACAAATTCTTGCTTCAGCCTTGTGACCATATCTTTTCTCTACAACCTTTCATCCTTATCACGTTATTGTTCCAATGAAAACCTAAGTGATAGAACTTTTAGAAGATGTGATGAAATATAACTGAGCATGTTAACGTTTCATTATCATAAATATGGTTCTCTAGTTTTGACTTAAGCCTAGCTTTCCTATAATAATTGAAACAGAATTGAAGTTTTGTTTATTATTTAACTGCATTTAATTGCATAGAAAGATTTCTACGTGCAGTACACAGTTCTTTTCTCCTTTATAGCATTGACGTGAAATTTGATAAATAAAGCAGAGAAAGGAGAAAGTAGAGAAAATTAAAAAAATTTAAAATTTTGATATAATTTGAATATAATAACTACATTTAAATCCATATTAGAATTTGCATTAAATAAAAGTAAGGAAATAATGAATGAAAAAGAAGAGGAATAAGCTGTGATTGAAAAATAGAGTATATATGTGTTATATTTTCTAAAATATCAAAGGATCGATTAAAAATTATAGAACAGACATGTACATAAAAAATGACATTTCAGTAAATTTGTATTCATGTTAAATAGTGGATAACACAAAATTACAAATGATGTCAAACAGTAAATATAAAACAAAAAGTTGTGCTATCTCTCACAAGATTATTAATGATGTCAAATGGTAAAATTTTAATATTTTATTGATTGACTTCACATAGATATATTTCTACACAAGTTTTTTTTCTATACATTGTTTGTGTTGTGCATTTCTTCATTTTTTAGAAATAAAACTGACCTAAAAAACAAACAAAATAAAGGTAAAAACATGATTTTCCACTTTTTATTATTTTGTTTTTAATTTCGTCTTCTAACAAAATAAATTGTCAATTTAATGTTATTTATAGTTTTTAATTTCATTCTATATAAAAATAAAACATTAATTTAGTCATTTATCTTTGTAATATTTGTAAGTTTTACCATTTTATTATAACAATACAGTGGCGATTCTAAGACCCAAAGATAAGATGTTCAACATATATTAAAATTAAAACAATAAATATCATCATATAAAAAATTAAGACATCAATGTCAAAATCAAAAAATTTAAATATATCTAATCAAATAAACTACATACATCAAAGTTGATCTATGTGTAACTTCATATTTTAAAATTATTTAATGATCAATTTGTTTCCAATGGTATTGAATATTTCTCACTCAATATAAGTTATTAGACAATCACTCATTCATACACATCTCAATTGATTACACAATCTATTTTTTACACTTTGTTGGGATACTTGAAATATGTTATTGTGTTAGTCCCACATTGTCTAGTATTGGAATAGAGTAGAATATCAATGTTATATATTGGACTCAGGTCCCTTTTTATAATGTGCACCAGATATAAGCATCAAATAGAAACACCCCATGGGCAGGTGGGCCCATGGGTGTGCTAGGGTTTATAATCTTTATTCTCTAATAATTTCTTGGTAGCCGCTTAGCGCTCTCGGGGACGTAGGCACAATTGGCCGAACTCTGCTACCAAATTCTCTTGTTTCTTCTCTTCTATTTATTCTATGTCTTTATTTGATTGCTTGTGGTCAACGCTACGCAACGATCGCTTCCGCTGCACCAACAATTGGTATCAGAGCCAATTGGTAGATGGTTCTTAACCCAAATAGCAAATAATGGCTAAAGAGGGTGAATGTGTGATGGTTGAACAAGGTTTGTCAAAGGTATTGCATGAGGATAAATCAGATGAGTTGACGGAGAAGGACATATGGCATAACTATGGTGGGGGCGATGTATGTGTTGATCCAGAATCCCAAAAGTTCATGTATTGAAATTAGGATCAAGGTGGAGATAGAGAGTCATGTGTTGAGTTTGACTCAAAGACATGTGCTGACAATATCTCTCTAGATGTTGAGAGAATGTTCTCATTTGAGATGAGAAGTGAAATATCCTTATGGCATGTCTGAGACGCCATAGTGAAGGATGTTAATTGTTAGCAAATCCACAAAAGCACAGAGGCACTGACTGACTTTGATGTAGGGTGTTAAATGGGCATTGATTTTGATTCAAGTTGTAACACGAGCATTGATAGAGATGCAGGAGTATGACATGAGCATTGGCTTGGATGTAAGGATGTGACACGAACATTAGTTAGTATTAATGCAAAGTGTATGTTGTGGGTATACTATTTATGGTGGAGTATGATATTTCTTTTGAACTAGGATTGTCGAAGTAGACAATGGTGGTAGCGGTTGAGGCTTTCCAAAGAAGCTCCAAGGATCAGTTTGACTGAGTATTGAAGATGACGATTGTTGGTTAACTTTTATGTAGAGATTCAAATATATCGAAAGACTTCCTAGCAATAGGTGGTTAGGCGGCGTGTTCCATTTTATGGCGGTACGGGAAGCTGCACTACAAGTTTGGAGAGCTAGGCTCTTTGTAACATCATTAAGGATACTCAAAAGGTCTGTTGTAGGACAGATAAAGAGAATTAGACATTGAACAAGGTGGAGTCATATATTCGCCAAGGTGGAGATTATTGTGTAGATTTCCTAAGGAACGATATATTCATCTATTTCAATCAAGATGGAGATTGTTGGGGTTGCTTGAAATATGTTATTGTGTTAATCCCACATTGTCTAGTATTATAATAGTGTAAAATATCAATGTTATATATTGGACTCAGGTCCTTTGTTGTAATGTGCACCAGATATAAGCACCAAATAGAAACACCACATGGGTAGGTGGGCCCATGAGTGTGCTAGGGTTTGTAATCCTTATTCTCTAATAATATCTTGGTAGCCGCTCAACGCTCCCAGGGAAGTAGGCACAATTGGCCGAACCTCGTTAACAAATTCTCTTGTTTCTTCTCTTCTATTTATTCTATGCCTTTATTTGATTGCTTGTGGCCAACACTGCAAAACGATCGCTTCCGCTGTACCAACACTCTTCAAGTTGAAAAAACTCATTCCATGGTTGTTACGGCGACAAGTAAAATCATTGTTAAATTCAAAAGATAAACTAATGGGTAAACAATGTACTTTCCACTTTCAATCAACTTATTTGAAAGATTATTAATTTATTTATTCCATATTGCTACACATATCAATGATATGTATCTCAAGTTGATTACAATGTATCACATCAGTTGAACAAAAAATCACATGGATGAACTTTGCAAATTTGATCAATTGTCATATGAAAATTAGAGAAAAATTTGTTTGACTCAAACAAGACATGCAAAAAAGCAACTCCATATTTGTGTTGGAGAAATGATCATGAGATCCTTAAGTTTTATATTCACAATAGTATAAAATAATTCAACAAAATAATGATTATTTATTTTTATGAAATATGTTATGTTATTTGTAAAAAAATATTGAACTTGTTGAGTTGTAATATACTTATTTTTTTGAAAAACAATCAGGGAAATGGGTTCGGAGTGTGCATTTTGCACACCGTGATGTGCATATAGCACCGCCCTTGACAATATTAAGTAGATTTCATTTTAATATGTGAAATTCATCACACACATATAGCCCACATTCTTATAGAATTGAAATATATTTTTTTATTGTGTACTTTATATTATATTTTTTTTATTATAATGTTTCATTTAAGGTGAGAAAAATGATTAATATGTTAATAACGATTACCTAGAATTATATTGTTTTTTTTATAGAAACTAAAAAACAGTTAAAAGCAAAACAAAATTACTGTTATATATAGTATATAAAATTATAAATATTATAATTATTCTATGATAATAGTTACACCATGTTTATATATACTATATAAAAGTATATATTGTATGTACTGTATATGATAATTTTTATATTGGTGTACTTTATTTTATCAATTTTGTCTTTATTATAATGTTCAATTTAAGGTGAGAGAGATGATTAATATGTTGGTAATGATTATTTAGGATTATATGATTTTTTTTAGAAATTAAAATATATTAAGGACAAAATAGGAAAATGAAAATACTCCATTGTCGATACACCATGTTTTGCCTTTAAATGTAATTATATATTATATATAATTAGCGTGTCAACAAACACTTCATTTCTGATGACCCACATTCTTATTTTCTAGTATTAAATATTTAATTTTTATATATTTTATTTTAGAGAATTAATATCACATTTTTTATATTGAGTGTACATGATATTATAATGTATGTAATAGAAAAATAGAAATTGAATAGTGATATTATTAAAACTTACATGTAGAAAAATATTGTAATAATAGTTAATTAGGTGAACAAAATATGCAAAAAGAAATTATACCATATAAATAGTTATAAAATATTTTTAGTATAAAAATACAGAAATAAATATTAATATAGATAATGATATGCAATTTTCTTATTTACTTGAAGTTAATGATTGTATGTCTCCATTAAATATAGAGTAAATTATACTGACAACCCCTGAGTTTTAGTGAAATTACACAAATTACCCCTCACTTTTCTACATATACACAAACCTCCCATATTTTTAAACTTTCATTACATTGACCACCCCTGCATAAGAAAGAAGTGTAATCTTTGAAACAAAAAATGTGATAAATGCAATCAAGTTAAACAAAACATGATATATTGTGTAGACAAGTCTAAATAATATACAAATCAATGTATCTTTATTATTTTTTGTTACAAAATGCATCAACAATTCTAAATAAATATTGTTTAAATAGCTCTTATAATATAGTGTAACGAACCAAATATAATAAAGAAACATTGACTCATATATTATTTGGACGTGTCTCCACAATATATTATATTTTTTTTAGCTTAATTGCATTTATCACATTTTTTGTTTAAAAGATTACACTTATTTCTTATGCAGGGGTGGTCAATGTAATGAAAGTTAAAAAATAGGGGAGGTTTGTGTAGGTGTAGAAAAGTGAGGGATGGTTTGTGTAATTTCACTAAAACTCAGGGGTGTCAGTGTAATTTACTCTTAAATACAATGAAGATTGTTATCATAGAAGAGTGAAATTAATGATAAAAGGCCAAAATATTGTAATATCAACTATTAGTTTAAAGATTTATATATAACTATTACATCAATTATTATTTATAAGTATTACTTATATTTAAAGAAATCAATAATAATTAAAATAAATAAATAATGATATAATAACAATATAAAAACTATAACAAGAATACATTCAACTTTTTTAATAGAGATTCCATTATATCCTATTAAAGAATTAAAACCCAAAATAAGTCAAAGCAGGACTTTATCTTGGTAAAGCAACAAATTACAACCTAAAAATAATAAAAGATAAATAGCCCAAAATAAACTACACCACTATCTTCATGTTCATTGCTCAACAAAAGCGTGCTCCAATCCAATGGTGGGGAGGAACAAGTAACGAACAACTTCTACTCTGTTCTGGCATAATACCCCAAATTATCAATCACCTCCTTCTCTCACAAGATCAATTCTTCAACACTCTTCAAGTAAGTTCAGTTTCCCAAACCCCTTTACTTTCTCACTCGATCTAACAAACCCATCTCATTCCACATCTGTAATTCTTAATCTTCTAATTTTTTTTTGTAATTTTCTGATTGGCCCATCATCTACCATGGTCTTTAATGTTGCTAGGTACAGTGATCCCTTATATGTATCCTCCCCAGACCTCACTAAGTGGAAGCCTCGTGCATTGAGTTGCTTTTTTTTAGAAGTGGTTATAAAATGGATGGTAATAAGGATGACGCGTTGAAATGCTTGGAAATCGGGAAAGAGGCGTTAGAAGCTGGCGATTCATCCCGTGCACTGAAATTTGTGTCGAAAGCTCGCCGTCTGGACCCCACCTTGTCTGTTGACGATCTGTTATCAGCCATAGAGAAGGATGCAGGTGATCAGCTGCCCAAAGCTGCCTCTGCCGAACCATCCGAGCCGGCTTCGCCTTCAAAGCCCTCTGATCAGCCTTCTATCCGGAGAAGGGTTTCGGCGCCTGGATCATCATCATCATCGGCGGCTTCGTATACTGAGGAGCAAATTACAGTTGTCAGGGAGATTAGGAGGAAGAAGAATTATTATGAGATTTTGGGTTTGGAGAAGAGTTGTGCTGTGGAGGATGTGCGAAAGGCGTATAGGAAACTGTCTCTGAAGGTTCATCCAGATAAGAACAAAGCTCCGGGCGCTGAGGAAGCATTTAAGGCTGTGTCAAAGGCTTTTCAATGCCTTAGTAATGAAGAGAGTAAGAGGAAGTATGATGTTTCTGGAGAGGATGAATCGGTTTATGAGAGGCGAGAGACCAGATCGAGGACTAGATCGTTTAATGGATACTATGAGGCTGATGTTGATGCAGAGGAAATATTTAGGAATTTCTTCTTTGGTGGTGGGATGGCTCCTGCAACTAATTTTGGTGGATTCAGTTTTGGAGCAGGGATGGGTCAACGTCCGGCTGAACATGGATCGGGTGGTTTTAATGCTCGGGCTCTAATTCAGTTGCTTCCAGTTCTGTTTATTTTGCTTCTGAACTTTTTGCCATCTTCGGATCCTATTTATACACTTTCTCGGTCCTATCCTTATGAACATCAGTTTACTACGCCCAAGGGTGTTAACTACTATGTTAAGTCAGCCAAATTTGCTCAAGATTACCCGCCTGGTAGCTCTGAACGCACAACAATGGAAGGAAAGGTTGAGAGGGAATACTTCAGCATTCTTCATCAGAATTGTCGGCTTGAGATGCAGCGTCGCCAGTGGGGGTATGTCCGGGAAATGCCACACTGTGACATGCTTCGGAAGTTTGATTCAGTGAGCTGATAAGTTGAATCATACTCCAAATTTTATAGTTTTGCCTTATGATGTAGATTTACTTGCATGTGATATTACAGAATGTATAATTTAATTTCCATTCAGATATTCATGAAGCAATTCATAATAAGACACTTGGTTGAGACTGTTAGCACTCAAATTTCATCAAATATCTGCAGTAGTTTTACCTCTCTGCAGGTCTTATAATTGTTCATTAGTGAAGATATGATTGCATTGCATCATTGATGTACTAGACGCCTTTTGACAAATGTGTATTAAACTATTTATATTCAATTGCAATTATAAAGCATTATGACTTCCTTCTATCCATGTCGCTGACTTCACTTAGTGGGATAATAAAGACTTAGTTGTATTAAGTTGTGGTGTGGAACTTTTCACACTCATATAGCATAAAAGGGTGGTCCCGTGCATGTAGCTAACTTCACCTATTGAGTTGAGAAAAGTTATAGTTGTTTGTGGATGACAGGGGATGGAAAAATTGAGAATTCAATTCCAATGCTTCTACGAGTTTACCCATGGTCATAAAATAATATAATTTTAAGGGGTGCTATGAAGGAAATGATTTTTGCTTTATATATATAGTGATCCTTACATAATGATGGAATAAATCATTAATTCTATGATTGTGGATTTCCTATGAATTAGTGATCATGAGTGCTAGGATTGCTCATGAGGTTTAAGTGCCATAACTCATCCCTTACATCAAGGGATTTGATTTAGTGGAGGAGTGATGATCCTCATTACACCCCTGCAAGATTGGGTCACCACTGGTGACAGCAAGCTTGTCGCGAAGCAGAGTAAATTTGGCTTTGGGTAGTGGCTTTGTAAGAATATCCACAATTTGATCGTTGGTAGATATGTGAGAGATGGTTAGCTTTCCCATTTGAACCAGTTGACGAACAAAATGATAGTCAAGGGCAACGTGTTTCATACGTGAATGGAACACTCGGTTTGAGCATAAGTATGTTGCACCAATGTTGTCACAGAATAGCTTAGGAGTGTGAGTTTTGACGCCAAGTTCTCCAAGGAGGTTGAGTAGCCACATGATTTCAGCTGAGGTGTGTGCAATGGATCTATATTCGGCTTCTGTGGAGGATCTGGCCACGGTTCTTTGTCGTTTTGACAGCCAAGAGACTGGATTTCCACCAAAGTAAATAACAAAGGCAGAGGTTGAAGTTCTGTCATCTAGATTTCCTCCCCAATCAGCACCACTGAATGCATTGAGGGTTACCTGCATCGGTTTCTTGAGTGTTAAGCCATAATTGAGGGTAAGTTTGAGGTATTTGAGAATACTAACGTTTGAGTTGTTGAAGATGAGTTTGAGTTGGTTTGTGCATGAATTGAGAGAGTTTGTTGATGGCAAAGGACAAATCTGGACGCGTGAGTGTGAGGTATTGTAATGCACCAATAATTGATCTGAAGTTTTGAGCATCAGCAGGGGCAGAGCCATCCTGTAAGGTAAGTGGTGTGGATGTGGCAAGAGGTGTGTAGGTGGTCTTAGCTCCTGTCATGTTGAATTTATCCAAGAGATCACGAATGTAGCCATGTTGAGTGAGTAGAAGGCCTTGCTTGGTTGAGATGAGCTCAATACCGAGGAAGTAGTGAGGATATCCAAGGTATTTGAGGGAGAACTGGAGTGATAGTTTGGCCATGAAGTTATTGTCACTGCCTGTTAATAGAAGGTCATCAACATAGACCAGAAGGAAGGCTTGGATTCCATGTGTGTTGTAGATGAACAAAGAGCTATCACTAAGGCTGGTGTGAAATCCATAGGAAATAACAAATGCCTTTAGTCACTCGTGCCAAGCCCGAGGTGCTTACCTCAGGCCATAGATTGCTTTTCTGAGTTTGCATACATGATGATGGAACTCAGTGTGCACGAAACCAGGTGGTTGGTGCATGTAAACATTTTCTGTTAGAGTGCCTTGTAGGAATGCATTGTGTATATCTAGTTGATGCATAGGCCATTTGTAGTGAAGCACAAGAGTGAGAACAACCTTAATAGTTTGGGGTTTAACCACTGGTGAAAAGGTTTCTTTGAAGTCAATGTTGGGTGTTTGCGTGAAGCCTTTTGCAACTAGTCTGACCTTGTATCTTGCAATTGTACCATCTGGATTTCTTTTGATTCGGATAGCCACTTGCAGCCTACTAGGTTCTGAGCTTCTTCCCTAGGGACTAGGTTCCATTTATCATTGGTCATGAGGGCATCAAATTCTGCTGAGCAGGCTTGTCTCCAATGAGGGATCTTGAGAGCTTGAGTTATGGTGGAGGGTTCAAGGTTTTCTGGCAGGGCATGTTTTGTGGCAATGAGTATGTGTTTTGGCTTGAAGATGTTGTTTTTGGATCTTGTGGTCATAGGGTGACTGTTGTGGGGTGGGTTGGTGAGGGAGTTCTGGAGTGGTGGAGAGTGGTGTGATGATGTGGTATGGGGTAGGGTGGGTTGGGGAAGGATAATGGTGTTGGAGTATGTGGTGTGTTTGAGAGGAATGATGGAGGGAAGTGTGGTCTCAGTTGCAGGGGCAGGGGGATTTGGGTTTGGTTGTTGGATTAAGGAGGCATAGGGAAAGGAGTTTTCAATGAATTGGACATGCCTTGAGGTGTAAACTCTATTGGAAATAGGTTCTAGGCAAAGATATGCATATTGACTCTGTGAGTAGCCCAGGAAAATGCAGGGTAAGGATCTGTGTTGAAGTTTGTTTTGTGTGTAGGGTCTCAACCATGGGAAACATAAGCAACCAAAGGAATGGAGCTTAGTGTACTCAGGTGGTTTGTTGAACATTACTGTGAAGGGGGTCTTCATGTTGAGCTTGGCAGTGGGCATTCTATTGATTAGATAGGTTGCTGTGAGGAATGCATAGGACCAGAATGTAGCTGGTAGGTTGGCATGATGTAACAGAGCTCTACCTGTTTCTACTATATGTCTATGTCTTCTCTCTGCCGTGCCATTTAGCTCTGGTGTGTGAGGTGGGCTAGTGAGATGAGTGATGCCCTATGAAGCCAGGAAGTGTTTCAATTTGATGAATTCACCACCATTATCAGAGAACACTGTCACAATTGGTAAGTTAAAATACTTTTCAACAAGACTTTTAAACTGAACAAAGATGGAAAATACATCTGACTTATTTTCATTGGATATAACCAAATATATTAAGAGAAATGATCAACTAAGATTAAATAATAAAGTTATCCATCTGCTGATTTGATAGGAGCAGGGCCCCATACATATGAGTAGAGGAGTTCCAGTGGTTTAGTGCTGTGAAGATGATGACTGGAGAATGGGAGCTTGTGACTCTTGGCACAATGGCAAGAGATGCAATCATAGGTAGCAGGAGGTCTTAGAGGAATAAAGCTTTTATTTGCCAGATGTTTGATTATTTTTATTGAAGGATGACCAAGTTTGTGATGCCATGTTGAAGTAGATTGAAGACTAATGAGGTGAGCATGAGGTGAAGGAGTTGTGTTGTTGTTGGAAGGTAGGTGGTAGAGGTCCTGTTTAAGAGGTCCTTGTAGTAGTGTTTGGCCCGAAGTCAGGTCCTTGACAATGAAGCAATCAGAGAAGAATTCAACAGAGCATTGGTTAGTTTGACATAGTTTAGAAACAGATACAAGATTAGTGGTTATATTAGGGACACACAAGACTTGTTTAATAGACAAAGATTTAGTGTTGGTTGGTATTTTAGTGTGTCCAATGAGAGTTATGTGCAAACCTGAGCCATCTAAGCCATCTGCAACAAGTACTTGATCTGAGCCTGGATATGTGTTTGCCATTATTAGTTGTTGTAGGTCTTGAGTGATATGGTGAGATGCTCCAGTGTCCATGATCCAACTGGAGTTCTGCAGTGGTGAGGTATGAGTGGCCATGTGAACTGAGGGCCTTGTCCCTTGCCTCTTAGGATAACCATGTATTTTGTAACATTTCTTTGCACTGTGGCCTGGTCTTTCACAGAATTGGCAAACTACTTGCTGGATGGAGTTATGGAATGTTGAGGGTGTGGGAGCATTGTGTGTAGGTTTGTACCTTTGTTGCCCTCTGGATCTAGTAGCTGCATGTGCTGTAGGGATCGGAGGAGTGGATTGTTGAGGGTTGTCACAGGATAGAAGTGTTTCAAAATCCATTAACTTCTCATGTAGTTCAGCATAGGTGATTGGAGTCTCTCCGCTACATAATGCTGCAGAAATTTCTTTGTAGTCTGTACTCAGACCATTGAGTGTGTGAATGACTAGATCTGTGCTATCTAGAGGGTTGTCAATGATGGCTAGTTCATCAGCAATGGCCTTGACCCCTTGAAGATAGACAGCCATAGGTTGTGTGCCTTTGGTGAAAGTGGTGATCTTTTGCTTGAGGGCCATGATGTGCACTCTAGATCTGCTAGCATACATGGTTTTCAGGGTCTCCCATGCTTGTAAGGAAGATTGGACCATGCCAAGGTGAGTGACAACGGTTGCAGCCACAGAGGAGATAATTCCATGCAGGATGAGTTGATCCTGACGAATCCAGTGTGTGTATGCTGGATTGATGAGGGATGAGTTTTTATCCAAGTGTTTGGGTGGACAGATGATGTTGTCATTGATGTATCCTAAGAGATCATATCATGTTAGAAGGGATATGAATTGTAGACGCCAAGCTGGATAATTCTCTCCATCAAGTTTAATATAAAGTTGTGAGCCAACATTGAGAACAACAAGTTTATCAATGTTACTGGAAGGAGTGTTGTTTGGGGTGGCCTCAGTTTCAGAGGTGGAAGAATTCATGCTGCTGTGATGAAGACAGCAAGGCAGGATCGAGAAAGAAAAAAAATTGGCAGTTATGCTTGGACAGCTCTTGATACCATGAAGGAAATGATTTTTGCTTATTATCATATTGTGTAGAACATGTATATATAGTGATCCTTACATAATGATGGAATAAGTCATTAGTTCTATGATTGTGGATTTCCTATGAATTAGTGATCATGAGTGCTAGGATTACTCATGAGGTTTAAGTGCCATAGTTGATCCCTTATATCAAGGGATTTGATTTAGTGGAGGAGTGATGATCCTCATTATGCTAAACATTCTAAAACATGGAGTTATGACTTTACAATATATGTGATTAATGTTTATATTAGAGGAACTATGATTGAATTGCCTCATTTGTATAGAAAAATCTGATTTTTGACTAATTTGAATTTGTATTCATCTGCATCCATCAGTACCAAAGTATGGTGGATAAATCAATAATTACAGATTGTAGTTATAGACTTATAGTGTCATGATATGTCTGGTGGTTTTATTCTTGAAAATTAATGGTTTTTCTTATATTAAGTTGTTGAATGGAACTTTTAGCTCTAATATATATGAACAGAAGAAATACAGCAGCATGCATATTTTGTAAGCATGTTCATGCATGACAAAAGGAGGCAAGAAAGTAATAGAGGGCCAGTTCAATGCTTCCATGGCTTTCTATCATCATGAAAATTAAAATATTTTGTGGAGTGCTTAACAATTTTTGAAAGCAAGATTGCTTGGAATTGTGGATTATCCCTCAAATTTTTTGGTGTACCCATTTGATCACGGGAAAATTGAAAAATCTAAAATAATTCAAAAATATCAAAATGTGGGTCAATTAGTACTTTTTAACATTATTATGACCATTAAAGAGGGTAGCATATCTTTTCTCACAAAATATATTTCATGTGTCATGAATTGTGGAAGGTCAACAAAATATTTAATAATTATATGTTTAACCAATTTGAACTCATGACATATGAAGTAACAATAGTATAAAATAAAAGATATGTTCCCCTTATAAAAACTATTTTGACTCACATTCATGGAATTTGAGTACTAGTTTAGACCTTTATTTTTTTGGAGATCAAATTGATACACATGAAAATTTGTAAGAGTTTAACATCAGTGCATCAATAGTGTAAAGTTTTTTACACTGTCAGCACATCATCCACCATTGATTTGTATTACTTTTGTTTGAAAGTCAATGGTGATTAATAAATCAATGATGAATGATTGACTGACAATGTAAAAAACATTTATACTATCATGTATACATATTAAATCCAATCTGTAATTACAATAGTGAGTATTCATTTTAGAAGTTGTTCCTACCGGCGAACCGAAGAGACACATACTTGGTCGCCGAGGTGGGTCCCGCGTGTTGGGACCATCAGAGTTGACCTTAGAGACAGCATGCCTTCAGTACCTCACCAACCCACCAGCCAACACGACAGACAGACTGCAGAACGGCTACCAAACCAACCACAGGCTAAAAGACAAGAGTGACACAGTGTACGGTCCTGGAAGACCGCCTGACACGGGAAAAGCAACCCCCAACAATACCTTTGGTCGGTCACGCGTCGCACCACCTGCCAAGAGCCCAAAGTCAACTCTCCCTTCTATAAATAGGGATCTCTACCAACAGGAAGTATCTGAATCTCTTTACTCTTTAGCATTACTCACTCTACTATTCACTGCCTTCATTATTCTCACATTTCCCGTTCACTTAGTTCATACACTGACTTGATCGTCGGAGAACCTTTTCAGGTACCTCCACCGGCGGGTCCAACTCTCATACTTCCTCCGGCTGTTTCGACGACTACCTTCTGCCCCTTCATCAACATATGATCTATCATAGTCCTTATCTTTGTGTTCCAATAAAGAACATTGGCGCCGTCTGTGCTTCCTACTCACAACATGGTAACCACCAGAAACCGAGCTCTATCAACTAGCCAAGTCGACCCTGCACCAAGTACCCTTCCCCACCAAGACAACCATCCCATCAAGCCAGCCGAAGCCATCATACCACCGCAGAACAATAACCAACCACCCAACACCTTCTCCAGATGCTGGAACGCCAGGAGCGGCTCATCCAGCAACAGGCTGACGTAATACAAGAACTCCGCCAATCCAAAATAAACCCTAAAGATCACTCGGAACGCCCTATTCACGAAAGTAACCGTGAAGAGTCAGCGAGCGAGTCCCGCCCACCATCCCAATCAACCCCGCACCACTCTTGTGGTGCTAGACATCCTTTTACACCTGCCATCATGGCTTACCCATTACCCTCCCATTTCAACTGCCCCACAAACATGGACCAATATGATGGAACGGCGGACCCACAAGATCTCCTTGACGCCTTCGAGGCTTCTATGTTATTCTATGGGGCGACCGACCCCATCATGTGCAGGGCCTTCCCCCTGACTCTTAAAAAGGCGGCCCTCCAATGGTTCACCCGCCTGGCTCCAAACAGCATCAACACTTGGGGAACTCTAGCTTCGGCCTTCAACACAAGGTTCACGGCAAGTAAGGAGCAACCAAGGTCATCATACACACTGTCTGGCATTCGCCAAGGATCCAATGAATCTATCCGGGCATATCTAGATCGGTTTAATACCGAGGCCATGAAGGTGCGTACCCTAAGCCCCGAAGTAGTAGTGCATGTCCT
>NC_032022.1:5989224-5990426 GCF_001865875.1 Lupinus angustifolius
AGGTCCTCTCCACTCACCTCGTCCAACTCCCACGCCCACGCCCTACCAAGCCAGGCCCACAAGACCGATCCAAATATTGTGACTATCACAGTATGTTCGGCCACTTAACCAATGACTGCACCCAGCTTCGGTATACCATCGAAGATCTCATACAGGCTGGTCATTTACATCGTTTCATTGCAGGCCTGGAGCAACATCGACGATTACCACAACATCGTCGACCAGAACCTCCAAGAAGGCGGTCCCCTCCACAATTTCAACAACGGTGCCCTACCCCACGACCTCAAGCGGATAGGCACCGAGCACACAACCGAAGGCCAAGGAGCCTAGTTGATATCAACACTATCTCAGGAGGTTTTGCTGCTAGGGGTACCTCTAGGACCTCCCAGAAAAAGTATGTGCGGGAGGTAATGCACGTCGCTGCCAGAAACTCCCAGCAGAGACAGAACTACAGATCCGCTCCCCCATTACTTTTGACGACCGTGATTATGAAGGTGTCGTCCGAGGGCATGATGACCCCTTCGTCATCACCGCCAAACTCAATAACAAAAAGGGTAGTCGCCTGTTCATTGATTAGGGTAGCTCGGCCGACGTTATGTTTCAGGATCTGTTTGAAAAAATGGAGCTCCGGGACCGCGACCTCCTACCATATGATGGACAGCTGGTCGGATTTTCCGGTCAGGGAATCACCCCCAGGGGATATGTAGAGATTTGGCTAACATTCGGTGACCACCCCATGAGTAGGACTGTCCAAACAAAGTTCTTGGTCGTCCAGTGCGATTCAGCATACAACGCCATAATCGCCCGGCCAACTTTGAACAGGCTTGGAGCGATCGTCTCTATGCCCCATCTATGCATGAAGTTCCTCTCAATCAGCCTCCAAGTCTGCACAGTAAAAGGAGACCAGCATTCGGCTCGCAGTTGCTACCAGATGAGCCTCCGCCCCCACTTCAGCAAACAGCACGTCCCCCCCTCCAAAAGATCTCGGGGCATGCACATGGTAGAATTGGACGTCCGGGTGGACAAAGAAGACTTTCGACCACAACCAGAAGGGGAAAAAACAACTCTACAGTTGGGCCAATCCCCAGGATAGGTAGTGTACCTTGGCAGTTCCCTTCCGCCAAGGTAAAGGTTGCGGCTGGAGACATCTTTGAAGGCAAACCAGGACCTCTTCGCCTGGTCAGCGGCAGATATGCCTGGTA
>NC_032022.1:5990526-6001586 GCF_001865875.1 Lupinus angustifolius
AAACCATCAGGGAAGTGGCGGATGTGCGTGGACTACACGGATCTCAATAAGGTATGCCCTAAAGACCCTTATCCTCTTCCAAACATTGACCATTTGGTGGATAATTCTTCAGGCTATTAGTACCTGTCCTTCATGGACGCATACTTCGGTTACAATCAGATCCCGATGTACCCTCCCGACCAAGAAAAAACAGCGTTCATCACTAATCAGGCCGCCTACTGCTACACTGTCATGCCCTTTGGTTTGAAAAATGCTGGGGCGACTTATCAAAGGATGATTAGCAAGGTGTTTGCGGCCAAACTGGAGAGCACATGACATGGATGATATGATCTCCAAAAGCCTCCCCGGCGAAGATCATGTATCCATTTTGGAAAGCATTTTTCAACAACTCCGCAAGTACAACATGCGGCTAAATCCAGAAAAATGCACTTTCGGAGTGGAGGCGGGCAAATTCCTCGGTTTTCTTCTAACTAGCCGAGGGATCGAGGCAAATCTGTCCAAATGCCAGGCAATCATCGACATGAGGAGTCCCCGCACGGTCAAGGAGGTCTAACAGTTAAATGGGCGACTGGCTGCGCTGTCCAGGTTTCTCCCGTCCGCCGCCAAGCATTCACTCCCCTTGTTTCAGTTATTGAAGAAGAGCAAGAAGTTTGAATGGTCTGAGAGTTGCGAAGTGGCATTCAACACTTTCAAACAATATTTGGCCGCCCCACATATTCTCTCCAAACCATTACCTGACGAACTTCTGTATGTGTATCTGGTCGTATCCGATGGAGCAGTAGCGGCCGTGCTGATACGAGAAACGGCAGAAGGTCAAAACCCGGTTTATTTCACAAGCAAGGCCCTCCAAGGCCCGGAACTGAGGTATCAGAAGCTGGAGAAAGTGGCGTATGCATTGTTGGTCACCACATGAAGGTTGCGCCAATACTTCCAATCTCATACAACAATTGTCAGAACCAACCAGCCAATCAGGCAAATTTTGCATAAGCCAGAGTTGGTTAGGCGGATGATCACATGGTCAATAGAGCTCTCTCAATTTGACATCTGTTTCGAACCTCGCACGGCCATCAAGAGCCAGGTCCTTTCTGACTTCGTGGTCGAGCTGGCCGCACCAGAGGGCGATCCAGAACAGGTATGGACTATCTTCGTCGATGGATCTTCTAACCCGAGAGGCAGCGAGGCTGGAATTCTGTTGGAAGATGGACAAGGAGTAACCATTGAGCATTCCCTCACTTTCACATTTCCAACATCCAACAATCAAGCAGAGTATAAGGCTTGCATCGCCGAACTACAGCTAGCAGAAGAAGTGGGCGCCCATAAGGTATTAATTTGCAGTGATTCCCAATTAGCTGTGTCTCAAATTACAAGTGCATATCAAACCAAGGACACCCTCCTCGGGAAATATCTGCTCAAAGTAAAAGAGCTCATAGCCGACTTTGATGAAGCGACCATTTAGCATGTGCCCCGTGAAAGCAACGCCCGAGCAGATATCTTGTCCAAACTCGCCAGTACCAAATGCCTCGGGAATAATCGGTCCGTCGTCCAGGGAACAGTCTACCACCCAAGTGTCATGACGGTGGAACGAGTGGAGATCCCAGACAACTAGATGGGCCCTTTCATCTGATACATCCTCCATGGCACCATACCTCCCGACCTGAAGGAAAAGCAACGGTTCCTCAGGTGTTCCTCTTGGTACACCCTGATCCGGGGAACACTGTATCGACGAGGATTCACCGCCCCCTTGCTCAAATGCCTTGGTCCGGATCGGGCGGACTACGTCCTAAGAGAAGTTCATGAGGGAAGTTGTGGGCATCATTTGGGCGCCGCCTCACTTGCTAAGAAGGTGTTACGTGTTGGGTACTACTGGCCCACAATTGAAAAAGGACGCAACATACCTCACTCGAAAATGCACTCGTTGCCAACTTTTCGCCGATTTCCGCAAAGCCCCACCAGAAGAATTAACCACAACACAAGCGCCTTGGCCTTTCTGTAGGTGGGGTATGGACATTCTGGGACCTTTCCCTCAAGCAACGGGGCAGCTGAAATTTTTGATAGTCGCCATAGATTACTTCACCAAATGGATAGAAGCAGAAGCATTGGCTACCATCACCTCAGCAAATATCCAGAAGTTCACTTGGCGAAGCATAATCACTCGTTTTGGCATCCCGTCCGCCATAGTAACGGATAACGGAACCTAATTTGCCGATCGAAGATTCCAAGAATTGTTATCAGGCCTCCGCATCAAACAACACTTCACTTTAGTAGAGCATCCACAGACTAATGGGCAGGCCGAAGCAGCAAACAAGGTCATCCTAAAAGGGATAAAGAAAAGGCTGGACGAGTCAAAGGCAAATTGGCCGGATCAACTCCATCACGTACTGTGGGCGTATCGAACCACTCCCCACTCCACGACCGGTCTTCGCCCCCTTGCCTAGTGCAAACTCACAATGGTTTTTTACTTTCACCCAAGGGCCCGGTCTTCGCCGCCCTCGCCTGGTGCAAACTCACAATGGTTTTTTACTTTCACCCAAAGGGCCGGTCTTCGCCCCCCTTGCTTGGTGCCACCTCACAATGGTTCTTTACTTTCACCCAAGGGGCCGGTCTTCGCCCCCCTTGCCTGGTGCAAACTCATAATGGTTTCTTACCTTCACTCAAGGGGCCGGTCTTCGACCCCCTTGCCCGGTGCCACCTCAAAATGGTTTTTTACTTACCCAAGGGGCCGGTCTTCGCCCCCTTGCCTGGTGCAAACTCATTGCAAACTCATAATGGTTTATTACCTTCACTCAAGGGGCTGGTCTTCGCCCCCCTTTACCCGGCGCCATTTCACTTAATGATTTTCTACAATCACCATGGGGCCGGTTTGCATTTACCTTCGCCTGGCTGAAGGCGTTCAAATTCAGAATTAAAACCATCATACTCAAAGTGTTCATAAACACAAGATCGTCCAGCAATTGCATAAAGTTATGTACAGAATTTAAATAAAGAGATTATCGCAAAAATTGTTCATTCATTAAAGGGAAACATATTACAAGGTACTTAAAAAACAAATTACAAAGTTCCCCTACCCTGACCAAGAAAAGACATCAAGACTGGATCGCCGTTGTCATCCCCCACCAATATGCGCCCATCTTCCACGTAGGCTCCCAGCTGCATCCAAGACCAGTCTTTGTTTGGAAAAGCCAGAGCTAGTTGAGACTGGGCACTCTCCCAAGCATCCACAATGGCTTCACCCACAGCCTTCTCCAGCTGCTCTTTTTCAGCCTCAACGACCGCCCGTCCCTCCTCCAATTCCCGTACCCGAGTTTCCAGACACGCCTTCTCCTCCCCTAATGCCTGCACCTGCCCCAGAAGTGCAACCTTTTCTCACTCGGCAGCCTTAGCACGGGTTTTCCAAGCTACGACCTCCTCTTTTCGCCGACGAAGCGCTCCATCTTTGGCACAGACCGCCCCTTCAGATTCCATCACTTGGGTGGTGAGTTTTAACTTGTCACTTTCTAGAAACCCCACGCGAGTGGATAGATCCGCCGCCTGGGCCTTGGCGACATCGCCCAATCTGACCAACTCCGCCTTCTCGGCGGAATGAAGATCGACCATCTTCTGCTTCTCCGCCTCATGCGCAGCCCGAAGTTTTGCCATCCGCGACTCCAGAACCTCATCCGCCTCCAGGTACTTATGGATAGAAGCAATGAGGACAACACTTCCCTTCACATTTTGCAGCAGGACGGACATGGTTAACTTGTCGAAGGTCTCTTTGGCATGGGCATTGAGGAGCACCTGCTCAATCGCCCTGGGGACACTAAGAGGAGAAATACGGTCCTGACTCCCCCTAGAACCTTTCTTCTTGCTTGGCTCAGAGGAACGACCGACATCCTCTCCAGCTTCTTCCCCCATCGATGCAGACGGGGGATTTACAGTAGGATCAGCAGGAAGAACCGTTTCAGTAGGCACAACAAGGGGCGTATCAGCAACCCTTTGGACCAGCTCTTGCTCCATCAAATTTTCATGCTGCCCCCACTCACTGAAGAGGGCGGCACAATTGTTTGACTGGGAGACACCTCAGTAGGACAGGGAACGGGGGATGACATTCTCTGACTCTTGGAAGAAGCAGCGTCTTTCTTAACCAGGGCGGCGATCCTTTTCAGAAGCAGGCTCTTCCTCAGCTTCTCACTCATTTTTGCTTTTAGTTCGACTGCACAAAAAGGAAGAAAACCATTAGTGACAGGTTAAACAGATAGATAAGACAAAGCAATAAAAGAAGTCAAAATCCGGTCCACCTACCAACAAGGTCCACTAAAGCCCCGCCCCCATCACGGATAGCCGAGCCAGGAAGAATTCCCCCCTCGTCAATCCAGTAAGTTATGATTTGGGCAGCTTTCGCCTCTTCCGAAGATAAGTCTTCGGTCTCCACTAAAAAGCTCTTGGAAGGGCGTTGATGGATGTCCCCTTTCCAGGCAAAAGGAAATCGCGGCTCGCCAGATTTGCTGAGACACCAATCGTTCCACGCCCGCCTGACGTTCACCTTGAAGTACCCACCCTTCCATTTTTTCTCGTTTGAAGAGAACGGCGTAAATAGCCCACGCTTGGGCCGAGATTGCAGACTCATCCATCTGTGGCGCCCCTCCTTATCTTCATCAGAATTGGTGCGGTGGCCAACCCGGAACATCCAAAAGAACAGCTTTAAAGAGCAAGGGAGGCCCGCCGCCTAGCACATTATCTCGAACGCCCGAATGAACCCCCACGAGTTTGGGGTCAGTTGGCTCGGTGCAATCTGCAGATGCACCAGAATTTGCATATCCCACTCCTCCAGGGGGAGGCGAAGCCCCAAGCGCCGGATGTACGCCTCGTAAAGGAAGAAGGTGTACTTGTCTTTTTTCTCCTCGGCGAAGTCATAGCAGACACTCTCTCCCGACCTAGGGGAGTTGGCCTCGAAACCATGAAAAGTCTCTTTGCCCACAGGTATGCTGAGGGGAGTCCCATAGGGGAACGCGCTGGGAGTCCCGAACACCTCTCTATCCACCCACCAATAGCGGGAATCCTCCCCGGCCATCTCCGTCGGAACGGACAGTTGAGGAGCCTTCGCCTTATATGTCCTTATCGTCATGAACCTGCCATCACAAGAGTCATCAGACTCAGACCCAGACTCAGACTCAGACTCAGAACTGTCACTCAAATTGAACCCATACTTGGCACGTAGTGAGGCCAAGTAATCGTCGGCGCCTCTCCAGTGAAATCCTACACCTCCACCTCTGGGAGGAGGAGGGACGACACTCAACGACTCAAGAACCTCCACCAATGCATAAGACGAGGACAACGATTTTTGGAAACACAATGGAGGTCTAGGAAGGATCTCCACGTCGGAATCAGACTCGTAATCACAAATGAAAACCATGAGAAACGAGTGTTACCTGGGTTTTTGAAGAAGTTGAAAATAGGAAGAGTCCTGAAGAAGATCACGCTTGAGGCAAAGAAAGTGCGGAGAGAATTCAGGAGTTTTGAAAATGTGTAAAAGAGAGAAAGCCACGGGACCCTCTACTTATAGAAGAACCTGGACCATGGGCCCAATGGCCAGGCTCACCCACATCCTCATCAGGGCCGTAGAAAAACACTCAAGTACAATCCAACGGAAACCCGAAAAACAAGGAAAATTCGGCGGAAACCAAAAGTCATGCCACGTGCTGGCCTTTGAATGACCAGCGGTCACTCCCATGACACGACAAAGTTCGGCGGACATCAAGGGTCACAGTAGATAATGATGAAACGTCCCACTCCAACTGATACGTTAACCAAGGTCATTAATACCTACCACGTGGCGCGAGAAACCAAAGAGACACGTCATAAAATCTCAAGAAGCACCTAGTTGCTCAAGATAGGTCAATACGCCTAGTTAGACAATCACCGGGTCGAGGGGCATCTCTAACAGTCCTCGCCTGGCGCCCTGGACAGCTCAACCAACGCCCCTTCAATCTCAGGTCACCAAATCTCATACAGCCTGACCGCCCTGAAAGAGGTCGTTCGGCGATCGTTAGAGTCTCCCAACATGCTCGCCCAGCATCCTGGCAGACTGGGGGCAACTGTTCCTACCCGGCGAACCAAAGAGACACATGCTTGGTCGCCAAGGTGGGTCCCGCATCCAAGTCGAGCGAAGCTCGTGTAGAGTCTCCCAATATGCTCGCCCAACATCCTGGCAGACTGGGGGCAACTGTTCCTACCCGGCGAACCGAAGAGACACATACTTGGTCGCCGAGGTGGGTCCCGCGTGTTGGGACCACCAGAGTTGACCTTAGAGACAGCATGCCTTCAGTACCTCACCAACGCACGTGCCAACACGACAGACAGACTGCAGAACGGCTACCAAACCAACCACAGGCTAAAAGACAAGAGTGACACAGTGTACGGTCCTCGCAGACCTCCTGACACGGGAAAAGCAACCCCCGACAATACCTTTGGTCGGCCACGCGTCGCACCACCTGCCAAGAGCCCAAAGTCAACTCTCCCTTCTATAAATAGGGATCTCTACCAACAGGAAGTATCTGAATCTCTTTACTCTTTAACATTACTCACTCTACTATTCTCTGCCTTCATTATTTTCACATTTCCCACCACTTAGTTCATACACTGACTTGATCGTCGGAGAAGGGTCCAGCTCTCCTACCTCATCTTGCTACTTTGACGACTATCCTCTTCTCCTTCCTCAGCAGCTGATCCATCATTATCCGTACCTTTGTGTTCTAGGAAAGAACAGAAGTATCATTGGATAATGATAGGCCGAAGGACGTAAGGCAACAAGGCAGCTTTTCATGCTAGTGGTGTATTGTAGTTACATGAATTTTACAGTAATATCATCTAATTCATCCAACTATCAATGTGGATATTATACATATTGTTTATGAGTAACATGAACTTTATTATAAGAATGCTACTTTTTTCTGTGTTATTGACCTTGCTAAGTATAATTTTTTTTAAGGAAAGTTAGTGTGTTTATTTTTTATCTCGTTGTGAGAGAAGTCTAATGACCTTTATATGGTTTTAAATAATGGTTGTAATCAAGATTTTGAAAGTCTCAAAACCTTAACGTTTTAGATATTATATACGAATTAGTTACTATTATTTTTATGATAGAGTTTCAACAGCTCCTAAAACTTTAATATATTAACATGGATGATAGACTCATATTTAAAGTCTTGCATTTATCTTTGACATTTTTCAACTAATTGTGAACTGCTAATTTTTCTGGCCCACAATATAAAATAATAAATATTTTAAAAAATAAATAAAAGAGCAACAAATATTTCGTTACATTTTAACAAAAATAAATAAGTAAAATGAAGTTAAATACAAGAATAGTGAAATAATGTTGGAACAAGATAATTATTATTAGAATGTTGTTACTATTTATCTTTTTGAAAAATAATAAATAATGTTTGAATTAGAAATAGGGACATTCCCAATTTGTTATATTAATTAAGAATAATTAAAACTAAAAACGGAAATGAATAAAAAATAATAAATTGAAGTTGTACCATAAATTCAAAAGATAATCATTTATATTCATTTTTTTCTAGAAAATAAAGATATCCAAAAATGATCATAAATAGTTAAGAGAGTTATGAATTAACATTTTTTGAAAATAAACCTATGAGAAAATCATATTCTTTATTATTATAGCTCTCAAATTCAACTATAAATAAACTTTTGGGTTTTTAGTTAAAACACATGGAAGAAACATAAGAGAGAAACAATAGATTAATATAAAAAAATCCTAAATAGATAACTCTCAAATCATCTCTCTTCATTTTTCATCGCTTTTTGTGATGTCTATTCAAACATAATCACAAGGCGTGCTGACGTTAGATGCATGTATACATTTTCTTTTTATTTATTTGATTTAGTTATATTAGTTTTAATTATATAGTTTGGTTTTTTAATAATAATTTTTTTTATATAGTTAAACAGTAATTAATTTAATTTTTAATAAATGTTTTTTTTTACATGAACAAATAGGGGCTAATTTATTTTAAAAAAATTATAGATAATAAATATTTCTTTTCTTTATAAATTGTGAGTACCAATTAAAACAAATATAAATTTTTTCTCTTCAAAAAAAATAAAAAGCTATAATCACATTAAGGATGAAGGAGTGTTGAAGAATATTTATTTTTTTCCTCAACACATGAAGGATTGCACTATGTCATTTCTTTTCCTTAGAATAATTAAAACGCATTCAATCAAGAGTCATTTTTCTTCCTAAAATTATATAGTCTTGATTCTATATTAGTCATGGAGATATGTATGAGCAAAATATAAATTAATATTTTCCTCTATAACTAATAAATAATCAAGCAACTTTGGATTTTATATTAGTTCATGTAATTAGTAAAGATACCTTTAGTACGGACGACTGAGTTGCTAATACTTTCTCTGATGCATAACCGACTCTTGAGTCCAAATCTCTAAATTAAAGACCAATGTGTTCCAACATTCGTCATAAAGAGGATTTTTTACATTTTAATCGCAAAAATATGGTGGTGACTCCAATTCATTAGGAAGAGGGTACAATCTCCCTTTTTCCTCCTCTCAAGTCATGTAGCTGGTATTCAACCAAAAATCGAAGCACAATACCCGTCGACCCTACTAGGAATGTTTTTTTAAGAGAGTGAGACTTAGAACCAATGGTTGCTTCGAAGATTAAATTACACATCCAAGTACATGACTAGCAAAGCTTAAATTGCACCTCGTGATATAGGACCGAAAAATATGAATTTCACATCAAAGGTACATGACTCGGAAAGCTTTAACTGCACATTATAGTACAAGACCTAGAAATCATTAATTTTAAAGGCATATCAAAGTCGACTTTAAATGCATATCAAAGTTGAGGACCTGGAAAGCTTGATTTTAAATTTAATTCAAGTGAGTAATGCAATGATATTATTGTTTGGGGATACACGATGTATGAAATTCCTATTGATGAGTAATGTATAAATGTAAATATATATTGACTTGACTTTCGATATGCTTTGAAGTATGTACATATGATTTAAGATGTATTTGTTTGATGAATGCATGAACCATAATAATTAAATGAATAGAACACATTGTTCTTTTGAAATATTATATTTGATTTTACTTTTTGATGAATTTATTCTCCTCACAATGCTCTCTCACACCCTTAAAACTGGTTTCGAACTCACTCCAGTTAACAAAGTTATTCTCGACTTACATGTTTTCTTATCCTTAGTGTGCCTATTTTAAATTTTCAACTTTCCTTGAGAGAGTAAAGCTTAGATTCTCAAAACGCTTCCTTAGTTTGCATAATTAAGGATAAGAAATGATAAGTCTTCACCTTGAAAGTGTTCATTTAATTTTCTATAATTTTACCCAGAATACCTAGTATAAGTACTTAGAATTCTATATTTTTATTATGATCATAAATCACTCTTGCAAATTTTCAACTTAGAATCATTCTCCCTTTCCTAAGTTTACCTTGTTGATTTTCAACCTAACATTCTTTTTATTTTTGTTATTTTTTTTGTTTTGTGTGACCCTCACATATGGTGGTCTTATTTGAAAGGAAGTATAAAACTTCTACTATGTGTATGGATCATTGTGAAGTTATCCGGCTTCTTGAAGGCAATATTGTATGATCTATCCCGTACTTGGTTAATGAATTTTGATTGCTTATTAGTGAATCGACTTATAAAGTCATGGAAAGTAACTTCAATATTGTCCCAATTTTAGACATTTTATAACTACAGGAAATATTCAGAAAAAGCATTGATGTTCGATTTTCTAATTGTATCACAGCCAATCTTTCCTTAATTATGTCGACCATCCACACAGAAGGTAGGATGACCAAAGTACACCAAATTCTAATTTGATATCCTTAAAACATGAACAGTTCATGCTCTGTGTAACGAAAACTTAAATATAAAATGCTCATTATGCTCGTAATAATAAAATTCAACATAACTTGGAACTAATCATATCAACATATAAACAGAACATGAAAAATATAAAACATGCATGAATTTTATAATAATCATGCTTTAAAACATAAAACAAAAATCACCAATACATGTTCATACAAATTTTTCATGCTTCAAAAAAAAACAATTTATACCATTTTATACTACGATTAATTATGCTCTAAATAGAAAACAATAATCATCATGATCTACATATATTCAAGCGTATTCTCATTATTAAGGAAACAATAATCATCATTATTCACATATATACCTTGGATTTCTCATTTTTAAAATGAAAAACCATAATCAACGTGCTTTAAAATAGAAAACCCAAAGCATGTTTTCAAATGCCTGACTCTAATACCATTGTAGGAAGATCATATGGACAATAACCACAACAAAAAATAACTCCCTTAAAGAAAGGACTTGTAAGATCATCTTTCAAATTTAAAAGATAAAAAGACCAAAAAAAAAATCAAGGATTACATCTTCACATAGTCAGCACACAAAACGCTTGTAGGCTCATCTCTAGAAGAGGCAAGTGTCTAACCAAAAATCGTAATGAGGCTTGAGCATCTCATGTTCTTTTATAAGAATACAAGGGAAGCACTCCCAATATGGCTAACCATAATTCGTATTCTTTATTGGAGTTGAGTCCATTTAATGAAGATGCCCCAATTATACAACACAACAATATCTAATAGGCTAATTATATAAATGTAACACTATATATACCTCATGCATATTAAAGTTGTAATAATCAAATATAAATAATATTAAGCATCTACTGCATATTCCAACAAATGCAAGAGCGTGAGGGGTGGATGTGAAGCTTGTTAATTGTTGTAATCAAAGAGAGTTAGGTATAGTAGTTAGAGGAGTTTCCAATTATAGAAAGTAGTTAAGTTGGTTAAGTTGTTTTAGGAAAGTTGTATAAATCATGTAATGATTGATGGATCAAATAACTAATGCACTGAATATTCATTGAATCTCTTCTTGCATCACTCTCTTCCTTACTCATCCAAATTCCTCACCATTCTGTTTTTCATCTTCTTTCTTCTGCAACATTCTTTCTGCAATTCTTTTCCTTTC